>NW_004443987.1:1513450-1517983 GCF_000243295.1 Trichechus manatus latirostris
ACTGGATGTCTATCTGCAAAAAAAATGAAACAAGACCCATACCTCACACCATACACAAAAACTAATTCAAAATGAATCAAAGACCTAAATATAAAGCCAAAAACTATAAAGTCCATAGAAGAAAAAATAAGATCAACAGTAGAGATCCTAATACATGGCATTAACAAGATACAAACCATAACCAACAACACAAAAACTCCAGACGATAAGCTAGATAACTGGGATCGTCTAAAAATTAAATCACTTATGCTCATGAAAAGACTCCACCAAAAGAGTAAAAAAAGAACCTACAGACTGGAAAATTTTTTTTTGGTTATTACAAATCCAACAAAGGTCTAATTTCTAAGATCTACAGGAAAATCCAACACCTCTACAACAAAAAGACAAATAACTGAATTAAAAAGTGGGCAAGGGAGGAGGCGGGGCCAAGATGCTGGAGTAGTCAGATGCTTCCGGTGGTCCCTCTTACAACAAAGACACGAAAAAACAAGTGAATCGATTATATATGATAATCTAGGAGTCCTGAACTTCAAAGACAAAGTTGAGGAATTGGACTGAGCAGTGGTGGGGGGGCGGGTAGACACAGTTCAGAAGCAGCAAGGAGTTACCAGACCTGACTCAGTGGGAGCCGGATCCCTTCAGCCCAGATTAGCTCTTGGTGCATGGTGAGGCAAGCAGTGGTGCTCAAGAGGGGTTTTCCACCTCGGGAGAGACCCAGCAGCAGAGAGTCTACTCCGCCATCCAGAACCAGTGAGAAACAGCCTTCGACTGGTGAAAGATAAGTACTTGCGTCTGGCTTACAGTGTGGAACAAAAACAGACCCCTGTGGGAAAAATCTCACTCCCATTTACCTCCCCACTCCCAGCTCTGCACTGGGTCCAGGATGGCTTCAGCAATTGCTAAGTACCCTGGGCTGGAAGTAAGAATCGTCACGTGCCCTGAGCCATTCTCCTGGCCTTGGAGAGGGAACAAATTAACAAATAGGGGGAGAAAATAGTATTCCAGCTCCCCTAATCCAGGACCTCAGGGTAGGCACAACTCTTTTGCCTAGGCATAGGCATAAAGGCTCCACGGACATTGAGTGTCTTTCACCCTGCATAGACTTGTGTGGGCCCATTTCAACAGTGTAGACCCTCATTACCACGGTACAACAGGGTATATACATGAAGCCTAACTTCAACCATTTCAGCTGTGAAGTGGCATGTTCCTGACATTTGACAGTGCTCTTTACCCACTAAGCAGGGTCTTCATCTATCCATATCAGGGGCCTGAGGACTGGTGGCTCCACCACGCCACCTAGCCACCTGTGACAGGGGTCCAAGAATAAGTAGTGCCCCCCAGTCCTTATAGCCAACAGCAATGGGTGCTCATAGTCCAGCTGCAAAACCCACCCACCTATGGGCTGTAGGGAACAGAGACACGCTTTCCTCCCAGACACTTGGGGGCAGCTGTTGGCCACCTGCCTTGCTCAGTGTGTGACCCCCCCCTGCTGCAGCTGGCTGCCGGTGCCTACATCAATCACCCATGCCTGTCTAGGACTGTAGGTGAGCCTGCACCACACACTTGGTGGCTGACTACCTGGACACTTGAGCTGAATCCATACAGGAGAAGTGGGTGGACTCTGGGGCTCACACACTCAGTGGCAGGTCTGGCCACCTGACGGCAGGACGTTGGAGCTTCAGGGGCACTGGGGATTAGGTTAGCTCACACGAGCAGCCTATTTGGGCACATCAGAACAAAACAAAATGACAAGGAAAGGTCATGGAAGCTCCATAGACACATCCAAACTCCCTGAGGGACTGAATTGCTGGGTGGAGGGCTGTGGGGACCATGGTCTCGGGGAAAATCTAACTCAATTGGCACAACACAGTTTATAAAGAAAATGTTCTACATTCTACCTTGGTGAGTAGTGTCTGGGGTCTTAAAAGCCTGTGAGCAGCCATTTAATATACGCCACTGGTCTCACCCCTTCGGGAGCAAGGGAGAATGAAGAGAACAGGATACAAGGAAAAGTTTAGTCCAAAGGATTAATGTACCACAGCTACCAAGGCCTCCACCAGACTGAGTCCAGTACAGCTAGATGGTGCCCAGCTACCACCACTGACTGCTATGACCAGGATCACAACAGACGGTTCTGGACAGAGCTGGAGAAAGATGTAGAGCAAAATTCTAACACACACAAAAAGATCAGATTTACTGGCCTGACAGAGATTGGAGAAACCCCAAGAGTATGGCCCCTGGACAACCTTTTAGCTCAGTGGTGAAGTCACTCCCAAGGTTCACCGTTCAGCTGGGGATCGGACAGCCCCATAAAACAAAATGGACTAATGAGGCACAGCTGTCCAGGGACAAGAACTAGAAGGCAGAAGGGGACAGGAAAGCTGGTGATAGGGAACCCAAGGTTGAGTAAGGACAGTGTTGACATGTAGTGGGGTTGTTAACCATTGTCATAGGGCAATATGTGTACTAACTTTTTAATGAGAAACTATTTTGTTCTGTAAACCCTCATCTAAAGTGAGAATAGCAGCACAACTGGAAGAAAGTAATTGACGTCACTGAATTGTACATGTAGAAATTTTTGAAATGGTGCATCTTTGGCCAAGTATATTTTCACCAAAAAAAAAAAAAAAAAGGTCCTCCAAGGTCAAGAAGGGAGAGTGTTGACATGTGAGGTTGCTAACCAATGGCATAAAACAATATGTGCACTGACTGTTTAATGATAAACTATTTATTTTGTAAACCATCACCTAAAGTACAATAAAAAAATAAAAAACAAAACAAAACAAAAAGAGAAGCTAGGACACAGCAAGGAAACATAAAATAAATAAATATAATAAATGCAATAAATTACTGATGGCTTGGAGATGCAGTCAATGTCAAATCACATAAACAGGCAGCCCATGATGGCTTCAGCAAACTCCCAGAATAAAGAATCAAGAAATTTTCTAGAGGAAGAGAATTTCTTGGAATTACCAGAGGCAGAAAACAAAAGATTAATATACAGAACTCTTCAAGAGATCAGAAAGGAGATAATTCAAAATGCAGACCAAGCAATAGAGGACCTTAAGAAGATTAGAGAAGAGCATAATGACAAATTTAACAGGCTGAAATAATCCATAAAGAGACAGCAATCAGAAATCCAGAAGATAAACAATAAAATTTCAGAATTTGACAACTCAATAGAAAGTCATAGGAGCAGAATTGAAGCATGGAAGTCAGAATTAGTGAGACTGAACATAAAGCACTTGACACCAACTTATTTGAGGAAAAATCAGATAAAAGGATTTAAAAAAAGAAGACACCCTAAGAATTATGTAGGACTTTATCAAGAGGAATAACCTATTAGTGACTGGAGTACCAGAACAGGGGGATATAACAGAAAATACAGAGGGAATTGTTGAAGATTTGTTGGCATAAAACTTCCCTGATAATGTGAAAGACGAGAAGGTATCTATTCAAGATGCTCATCAAACCCCACCTAAGGTAGATCCCAAAAGAAAGTCACCAACACATATTATAATCAAACTTGCCAAAACCAAAGACAAAGAAAGAATTGTAAGAACGGTTAGAGATAAACGAAAAGTCACCTACAAGGAAGAGTCAATAAGACTAAGCTCTGACTACTCAGCAGAAACTATGCAGGCAAGAAGACAATGGGATGACATATATAAAGCTTTGAAGGAAAAAAATTGCCAGCCAAGAATTATATATCCAGCAAAACTGTCTCTCAAATATGATGGCAAAATTAGGGCATTTCCGGATAAACAGAAGTTTAGAGAGTATGCACAAAGCAAACCAAAATTACAAGAAATACTAAAGAGAGTCTTCCGATTAGAAAATCAATGAAATCAGATAACAACCTAAGAGTAGAACACAGGACAGAGCAACCAGATATCAACCGATATAGGGAAGTCACAAAAATAAATCAAAGCTAAAACACTGAAAATGGGGAAACAGAGATGTCAATATGTAGAAGATGACAACATTAAAACAAAAAGCAGGGACTAAAAAATGTAGACATAGATTTTTCATATGGAGAGGAAGTCAAGAATATAAAGAAAAAAAAAGACTCATTTAAACTTAGAAAAATAGGGGTAAATATTAAGGTAACCACAAAGGAAACTAACAATCCTACACACTAAAATAAAAAACAAGAAAAATATAAATACTTAGCAAATATGAAATCAACAACAATGAAAAAGATGAAAAGAAAATACATAAAGAAAAACGACTCAGCACAGAAAATTAAGTGAAATGAAGAAACTGTCAACAACACACAAAAAAGACATCAAAATGACAGCACTAAACTCATACCTATCAATAATTACCCTGAATGTAAATGGTCTAAAGGTGCCAATAAAAAGACAGAGAGTGGCAGATTGGATAAAAAAAACACAATCCATCAATATGATGCCTACAAGAGACACACCTTAGACATAAAGACACAAACAAACTAAAACTCAAAGGATGGAAAAAAATATATCAAGCAAACAACACTCAAAAAAGAGCAGGAGTGGCAACATTAATCTCTGA
>NW_004443987.1:1519239-1520334 GCF_000243295.1 Trichechus manatus latirostris
GAATACTCCCAAACTCATTCTATGAAGCCAGCATAACCCTGGTACCAAAACCAGGTAAAGACACCACAAAAAAAGAAAATTACAGACCAATATCCCTTAAGAACATTCACGCAAAAATTCTCAACAAAATTCTAGCCAATTGAATTCAGCAACATATCAAAAAAATAATTCACCATGATCAAGTGGAATTCATACCAGGTATGTAGGGATGGTTCAATATTAGAAAAACAATCAATGTAATCCATCACATAAATAAAGCAAAAGACAAGAACCACATGATCTTATCAATAGGTGCAGAAAAGGCAGTTGACAAAATCCAACATCCATTCATGGTAAAAACTCTCAACAAAATAGGAATAGAGGAGAAATTCCTCAACATAATTAAGGGCGTTTATACAAAGCCAACAGCCAACATCATCCTAAATGGAGAGAGTTTGAAAGCATTTCCCTTGAGAACGGGAACCAGACAAGGATGCCCTTTATCACCACTCTTATTCAGCATTGTGCTGGAGGTCCAAACCAAAGCAATTAGGCTAGAAAAGAAATAAAGGGCATCCAAATTGGTAGGGAAGAATTAAAGTATCTCTATTTGCAGATGATATGATCTTATACAGAGAAAACCCCAAAGAATCCACAAGAAAACTACTGGAACTAATAAAAGACTTCAGCAAAGTTTCAGGATACAAGATAAACATACAAAAATCAGTTGGATTCCTTAACACCAGCAAAGGGAACTTTGAAGAGGAAATCACCAAATCAATACCAGTTACAATAGCCCACAAGAAGATAAAATACTTAGGGATAAATCTAACCAGAGACCTAAAAGACCTACACAATGGAAACTACAAGACACTACTCCAAGAAACCAAAAGACACCTGCATAAGTGGATAAATATACCTTGCTCATGGATAGGAAGACTCAACGTTGTGAAAATGTCAATTCTACCCAAAGCCATCTACAGATACAATGTAATCCCGATCCAAATTCCAATGGCATTTTTTAATAAGATGGAGAAACAAATCATCAAGTTCATGTGGAAAGGGAAGAGGCCTCAGATAAGTAAAGCAGTACTGAAGAAGAAGAAGAAAGTGGGA
>NW_004443987.1:1521141-1546480 GCF_000243295.1 Trichechus manatus latirostris
CACAAAATAATAAATGTTGGAGAGGTTGTGGAGAGACTGGAACACTTATACACTGTTGGTGGGAATGTAAGATGATACAACCACTTTGGAAATCGATTTGGTGCTTCCTTAAAAAGCTAGAAATAGAAGTACCATACGATCCAGCAATCCTGCTCCTTGGAATATATCCTAGAGAAATAAGAGCCGTCACTTGAACAGATATGTGCACATGCGTGTTCATTGCAGCAGTGTTCACACTAGCAAAAAGATGGATACAACCTAGGTGCACATCAACGGATGAATGCATAAACAAATTATGGCATATTTACACAATGAAATACTGCACAACAATAAAGAACAAGGACGAATCCATGAAACATCTTATAACATGGAGGAATCTGGAAGGCTTTACGTTGAGTGAATTTAGTCACTCACAAAAGGACAAATATTGCATAAACCACTATTATAAGCACTCAAGAAAAGGTTTAAATGCAGAAGAAAACATTCTTTGATGGTTATGAGGGTGGGGAGGGAGGGAAAGTGTTATTCACTAACTAGATAGTAGACAAGAATTATCTCAAGTGAAGGGAAGGAAAGCACACACTACAGGGGAAGTCAGCACAGCTGGACTAAACCAAAGCTAAGAAGTTTCCTGAATACAACCAAACATGTCAAGGGACAGCAGGGGCAGGGTTCTGGGGACCATGGTTTCAGGGGACATCTTTGTCAATTGACATAATACAGTTTTTTAAGAAAATGTTCTGCATCTCAGTTTGGTGAGTGGTGTCTGGGATCTTAAAAGCTAGCGAGCGGCCATCTAAGATGCATCAATTGGTCCCAACTCACCTGGGGTAAAGCAGAATGAAGAACACCAAAGTCACAAGGGAAGTATTAGCTCAAGAGACAGAAAGGCCCGCATAAACCAGAGACTACATAAGCCTGAGACCAGAAGAACTAGATGGTGCCTGGCTACCACCAATGACTGCCCAGACAGGGTATATAACAGAGGGTCTCTGATGGAGCAGGAGAAAAATGGGGTGCAGAACTCAAATTCTAGTAAAAAGACCAGACTTAATGGTTTGACCAAGACTGGAGGAACCCTAGAAATTATGGCCCCCAGACTCTCTGTCAACCCATAACTAAAACTGTTCCCAAGGCCAACTCTTCAGACAAAGATTAGACTGGATGATGGGACATAAAATGATACTCATGAAGAGTGTGCTGCTTAGCTCAAGGAGATACATGAGACTAAATGGGCAGCTCCTGTCTGGAGGTGAGATGAGATGGCAGAGAGGGTCAGGAGCTGATTGAATGGACACAGGAAATCAGGTGTGGAAAGGAGGAGTGTGCTGTCACAGTATAGGGAGAGCAATTAGGGTCCCATAACAATGTAAATATCAATTTTTGTATGAGAGAATAACTTGAATTGTAAACTTTCATTTAAAGTACAACAATAAAATAAAAAAAATGAGCAAAGGAAATGAACAGACGCTTCATTAAAGAAGACATTCAAGCGGCTAACAGACACACGAGGAAAAGCTCGAGATCACTAGCCATTAGAGAAATGCAAATTAAAGCCACAATGAGATACCATCTCACCTCAGCATTACTGGCACAAATCAAAAAACCAGACAATAACAAACATTGGAGAGGCTGTGGGGACATTGGAACTCTTATGCACTGCTGGTGTGAATGCAAAATGATACAACCATTTTTAAAAATAATATGGTGCTTTCTTAGAAAGCTAGAAATAGAAATAACGTATGATCCAGCAATCTCACTCCTAGGAGTATATTCTAGAGAAATAAGAGCCGTCACACGAATAGACATATGCACACCAGTGTTCACTGAAGCATTGTTTACAATAGCAAAAATATGGAAACAACGTAGATGCCCATCAACAGATGAATGGATAAACTATGGTACTTACACACAATGGCGTACTAGGCAATGGTAAACAATAATGATGAATCTGTGAAGCATCTCACAACATGGATGAATCTGGAGGGCCTTATCATTGAGTGAAATAAGTCAATCACAAAGGACAAATATTGTATGAGACCACTACTATAAAAACTCATGAAAAGGTTTACACACAAAAAGAAACAATCTTTGATGCTTACGAGGGAGGGGAGCTGTGGGAATGGAAAAACACTAAATAGACAATAGATAAGTGGAAACTTTGGTAAAGGGTAAGACAGTACACAGTACTGGGGAAGCCAGCACAACTTGTACAAGGAAAGGTCATGGAAGCTCCATAGACACATCCAAACTCCCTGAGGGACCGAATTGCTGGGCTGAGGGCTGAGGGCCACGTTCTTGGGCGACATCTAGCTCAATTGGTCTAACATAGTTTATAAAGAAAATGTTCTATATCCTACTTTGGTGAGCAGCGTCTGGGGTCTTAAAAGCTTATGAGTGACCATCTAAGATACTAAACTGGTCTCACCCCATCTGGAGCAAGGGAGAATGAAGAAAACCAAAGACACAAGGGAAAGATTAGTCCAAAGGACTAGTGGACCACAGCTACCACAGCCTCCACTAGACTGAGTCCAGGACAACTAGATGGTGCTTGGCTACCACCACCGACTGCTCTGACAGGGATCACAATAGATGGTCCGGGACAGAGTTGAAGAAAAACGTAGAACAAAATTCTAACACACACAAAAAGACCATATTTACTGGTCTGACAGAGACTGGAGAAACCCCGAGAGTATGGCCCCTGGATGCCCTTTTAACTCAGTACTAAAGTCACTCCTGAGGTTCACCTTTCAGCCATAGACAGACCCATAAAACAAAACGAGACTAAAGGGGCACACTAGCCCAGGGGCAAGGATGAGAAGGCAGGAGGGTACAGGAAAGCTGGTAACGGGGAACCGAAGTTCAAGAAGGGGAGAGTGTTGACATGTTGTGGGGTTTGCAACCAATGTCACAAAACAATATGTGTATTGTTTAATGAGAAACTAATTTGCTCTGTAAACCTTCATCTAAAGCACAATAATAAATAAAGACTATACACAACAAAACGTACACCAATTCAATTTCTACATGTACTACGTAGTGACTTAATTACATTCTTCGAATTGTGCACTCATACTCACTCTCCTTTTCTGAGTTGTTCCCCCCCATTAACATAAATTCACTGCCCCCTAAGATTCCCATCTAATTTTTCAAGTTGCTGTTGTAAATTTGATCCTATATAGATAGTTCTTAGAAAAGCGTAATGCTCAAGGCAGACATTTTTTACTAGTTAAGCTAAACTATTGTTTGGTTTTAAGATTTCAGGGAATATTTTTGGTTTAAGGTTTAAAGATTATCTCAGGGCAATAGTTTTGGGAGTTCATTCAACCTTCATGGCTCCAGGAAGTCTGGAGTCTAAGAGAATTTGAAATTATGTTCTTCATTTTCCCCCTTTTGATCAGAATTCTTCTATAGAATCTTTAATCAAAATGTTCAGTAATGATAGCCGAACACCATCCAGTTTTTCTGGTCTCATGGCGAAAGAGGCAATTGTTCATAGAGGGAATTACCAACACATTTCATATTCTCCTTCTATTCCTGACTCTCTTTCCTCTGTTGCTCCAGGCAAACAGAGACCAATTGTTGTGCCTTGGATGGCTGCCTGTGAGCTTTTAAGACTGCCAGACACTGTGCACGAGGAGGTAGAACAGAAGCAGTAAACATGTTGTTAGGCCAATTAAGTGGGATGTCACATGAAACCATGACTCTAAACCTCCAAATCAAGAAACCAAATCCCATGAGGTTTTTGGTTGTACCTAAGCAGCCTCAGCAGGTACTCTTTTTTTTTTTAAATCATTGTTGTAAATATGTCTATCACACAACTTTTGCCTATTGTACAATTTTTGCAGGTGTACAAATTATTGACTGCAATTACAATAATCAGCTGTGCAATCCTACCCTTAATCAATGTGATATTTCCATCACTGTTAACACTCCCTTTTCCCCTACCTCCTGCCCCTGGCAACCACTAATAAACTTTGTTCTCTATATACTTGCCTTTTCTTGTCTTTTTATATAAATGAGGTCATAGAATATTTGTCCTTTTGTGATTGACTTATTTCACTTAGCATAATGTTTTCCAGCTCCATCCAGATTGTAACATGTATTGAGACTTCATTTCTCGTACTGGCTGAGTAGTATTCCACTGTATGTCTGTACCATACTTATGTTTATCCATTCATCTATTGATGGGAATTGAGGTTGTTTCCACATTTTGGTTGTTGTAAATAGTGCTGCAATGATCATTGGTGTACAGGTCTTTATTTGAGTCTCTGCTTTTAAGTCCTTTGGGTATATACCTAGGATGGGAATTGCTGGGTCATATGGTGGTTTCATTTTTAGTTTTTTGAGGAACTGCCACACTGTTTTCACAATGGCTGTCCCATTTTGCATTCCCATCAGCAATGAGTAAGGCTTCCAACTTCCCAATATCCTCACCAATATTTGCTATTTTCAGTTTTTTTCTTTCTTTTTTTTAATCTTAGCCATCCTAGTGGGAGTGAAATTGTATCTCATTATGGTTTTGATTTGCATCTCTCTGATGGTTAATGATGTTGAGCATCTTTTCGTGTGTTTGGTAGCCATTTGAATGCCCTCTTTGGTGAAATGTCTATTCAAGTCCTTTGCCCATTTTATGATTGGGTTACTTGTCTTTTATATATATTTTGGTATTAGAAATCTTGTTGGATATATGGTTTCCAAAGATATTATGCCAGTCGGTAGCTTGTCTTTTCACTTTTTTGGTAAAGTCTTTCGATGAACAAAGTCTTTTAATTTTTATGAGGTCTTATTTATTTATTTTATCTTTTGCTGTTTGTGCTTTTGTTATTATATTAGATAATCCATTGTTAAAAGCTAGGCCTGACAGCGTTGACCCTCTTTTTCTTCTAAGAATTTTATGGTTTTAGTTTTCACATTTAGCTCCTTAATCCATTTTGAATTTGTTTTTGTATATGGTGTGAGGCATGGATCCTGTTTCATTTTTATGCATGTGGAAATCTAATTTTCCCAGCAACATTTATTGAAGAGATTCTTCTTTCCCCATTGAATGGACTTAGCACCCTTGTCAAAAATCAGTTGACCATAGATTTGTGGATTTATCTCTGGACTCTTAATTGTATTCCATTGGTCTGTATGTCTATTGTTATACCAGTCCCAGGCTGTTTTGATTACTGTAGCTGCATAGAATGTTTTAAAATCAGGAAATGTAAGTCCTCCTACTTTGTTCTCTTTCAACACTGTTTTAGCTATTTAGGGCCTCTTGCCAGTCCATATGAAGTTGAGGATTGGTTTTTCTATTTCTGTAAAGAAGCCTGATGGAATTTTGATCAGGATTGAGTTGAATCTATAGATTGCTTTGGGTAGTATTGACATCTTAACAATATTAAGTCTTCCAATTCATGAACATGTAACTTTTTTTAACATTTATTTAAGTCTTCTTTAATCTCTTTTCAGCAGTGTTTAATAGTTTTCATTATGTAAGTCCTTTATGTCCCTGGTTAGATTTATTCCAAGCTATTTTATTGTCTTAGATGCTATTATAAATGGAATTGTTTCCCTAATTTTCCTTTCAGATTTCTCATTGTTTGTGTATAGAAATCCAACTTATTTTTGTTTGTTGACCTTGTACCCTGCAATTATTCTAAATTCCTCTATTAACTCCAGAAGTTTTCTTGTGGACTCTTTGGAATTTTCTATATACAGGATCATGTCATCCACAAATAGAGGTGATTTTACTTCTTTTCCAATCTGTATGCCTTTTATTTCTTTTTCTTGTCTTGTTGCTCTCACTAGGACTTCCAATACAATATTGAATACAAGTGGTGAGAGCGGGCACCCTTGTCTTGTTCCCAATTTCAACAGAAAATTTCTCAGTCTTTCTATGCCCTGAATCATATTGAGAAATTTCCTTTCTATTCCAATCTTATTGAGGATTTTCATCGAGAAAGGGTGTTGGATTTTTTCAAATGCTTTTTCTGCACCCATAGAGATGATCATGTGGATCTTTTCCTTTGTTTTATTGATGTGGTATGCAACATTGATTGATTTTCTAATGGCGAACCATCCTTGCATTCCTGGAATAAAGCCCACTTGGTCTTGGTGTTTGAGCCTTTCAATACGCTGTTGGATTCTGTTAGCTAGTATTTTGTTGAGGATATTTCATCTATGTTTGCAAGAGACATTGGTCTGTAGTTTTCTTTTCTTGTGGTGTTTTTGTCTGGTTTTGGTATCAGGGTTATGTTTGCTTCATAGAATGACTTAGAGAGTATTTTTTCCTTCCTAGCTTTTGGAAGAGTTTAAACAGTATTGGTGTAAATTCTTCCGTAAATGTCTGGTAGAATTCCCCATTGAAGCCATCTGGTCCAGAACTTTTTTTGTTGGGAAGTTTTTAATTACTGATTCCATCTCTTCTCTTGTTATGAGTTTGTTGAGACTTTTCTATTTCTTATTGAGTCAGTTTGGGTATGCTGTGTGCTTCTAATAATTTGTCCATTTCATCTAGATTAGCCAGTTTGCTGTACACTTGTTAATAAAATTGTCATAATTCTCTTTATTTCTTTAAAATTTTTTATTATTGTACTTTAGATGAAAATTTACAGAACAAACTAGCTTCTCATTAAACAGTATATGTATTGTTTTATGACATTGGTTAACAAACCCACGACATGTCAACACTCTCCCTTCTCGATCTTGGATTCCCCATTACCAGTTTCCCTGTCCCCTCTTGCCTTCTAGTCCTTGCCCCTGGGCTGGTGTGCCCCTTTAGTCTCGTTTTGTTTTATGGGTCTGTCTAATCTTTGGCTGAAGGGTGGACCTCAGGAGTGACTTTACTTAGCTAAAAGGATGCCCGGGAGACTTACTCTTGGGGTTTCTCCAGTCTCTGTCAGCCAGTAAGTCTGGTCTTTTTTGTAAGTTAGAATTTTGTTCTACATTTTTCTCCAACTCTTAACGGGACCCTCTATTGTGAAACCTGTCAGAGCAGTCAGTGGTGGTAGCCAGGCACCATCTAGTAGTACTGGATTCAGTCTGTTGGAGGACTTGGTAGTTGTGGTCCATTAGTCCTTTGGACTAATTTTCCCCTTGTGTCTTTAGTTTTCTTCATTCTTCCTTGCTCCCAAAGGGGTGAGACCCGTGGAGTGTCTTAGATGGCTGCTCACAGGCTTTTAAGACCCCAGAGGCTACTCACCAGCCAATTGAACTAGATGTTCCCCGAGACAGTGGTCCCTACAACCCTCAGTCCAACTCCTCAGAGAGTTTGGATGTGTCTATGGAGCTTCCATGACCTTTCCTTGTATAAGTTGTGCTGGCTTCCCCAGCATTGTGTACTGTCCTACCCTTCACCAAAGTCACCACCCATCTGTTGTCTATTTAGTGTTTTTCCATTCCCACTGCTCCCCTCCCTCATAACCATCAAAGATTGTTTCTTTTTGTGTGTAAACCTTTTCATGAGTTTTTATAGTAGTGGTCTCACACAATATTTGTCCTTTTGTGATTGACTTATTTCACTCACTGTAATGCCCTCCAGATTCATCCATGTTGTGAGATGCTTCACAGATTCATCATTGTTCTTTATCATCATGTAGTATTCTATTGTGCGTATGTACCATAGTTTGTTTATCTATTCATCTGTTGATGGGCATCTAGGTTGTTTCCATCTTTTTGCTGTTGTGAACAATGCTGCAATGAACATGGGTGTGCATATGTCTGTTCGTGTGACAGCTCTTATATCTCTAGGACATATTCCTAGGAGTGGGATTACTGGATCGTATGGTATATCTATTTCTAGCTTTCTAAGGAAGTGCCATATTGTTTTCCAAAATCTTTGTACCATTTTGCATTCCCACCAGCAGTGCATAGGCGTTCCAATCTGCCAGCAGCCTCTCCAACATTTGTTATTTTCTGTTTTTTTGATTCGTGCCGGTAATGCCGGGGGTAAGATGGTATCTCATTGTGGTTTTGATTAGCATTTCTCTAGTGGCTAGTGATCACGAGCATTTCCTCATGTGTCTGTTATCTTTGGTGAAGTGTCTGTTCATTTCCTTTGCCCATTTTTTAATTGGATAATTTGTCTTTTTGTTGTAGAGATGTTGGATTTTCCTGTAGATTTTAGAGATTAGAACTTAGTCAGATTTGTAATAGCCAAAATGTTTTCCCCGTCTGTAGGTTCTCTTTTTACTCTTTTGGTGAAGTCTTTTGATGAACATGAGTGTTTAATTTTTAGAAAATTCCAGTTATCTAGCTTATCTTCTGGAGTTTGTGTGTTGTTAGTTATGGTTTATATTCTGTTAATGCCGTGTATTAAGGCCTCTACTGTTGATCCTATTTTTTCTTCTATGGTCTTTACAGTTTTGTGTTTTATATTTAATTCTTGGACCCATTTTGAATTAGTTTTTGTGTATGATGTGAGGTATGGGTCTTGTTTCATTTTTTTGCCATGAACATCCGGTTTTACCAGCATCATCAGTTAAAAAGACTGTCTTTTCCTCATTTCATGGACTTTGGGCCCTTGTGGAAGATCAGGTGACCTAGGTGGTTGGAGTTACATCAAGTTCTCAGTTCTGTTCCATTGGTCAATATAGCTACCATTGTACCAGTACCAGGCTGTTTTGACTATCGTAGCCGTATAGTAGGTTCTGAGGTCAGGTAGTGCGAGTCCTCCTACATTATTCTTCTTCAATAGTGCTTTACTTATCTGGGGCCTCTTCCCTTTCCATATAAGGTTTATGATTAGTTTTTCCATCTCTTTAAAGAATGTTGTTGGTATTTGGATCGGGATTGCATTGTATTTGTAGATTGCTTTGGGTAGAATTGTTATTTTCACAATGTTGAGTCTACCTATCTATGAGGATGGTATGTTTCTTCATTTATGTAGATCTCTTTTGGTTTCTTGAAGTAGTGTTTTGTAGTTTTCTTTGTATAGGTCTTTTACATCCCTGGTTAGATTTATTCCTAAGTATTTTATTTTTTTAAGGTCTATTATAAATGATATTATTTTTCTGATTTCCTTTTCATGTTCTCTTTATTAGTGTATATGAATCCAACTGATTTTTGTATGTTTATCTTGTATCCTGCTACTCTGCTGAATCTTTCTCTTAGTTCCAGTAGTTTCCTCATGGAATCTTTAGGGTTTTCTATATATAGTATCATATCATCTGCAAACAGGGACAGTTTAACTTCTTCATTACCAATTTGGATGCACTTTATTTCTCTTTCTTGCCTTATTGTTCTAGCTAGGACTTCCAGCACAATGTTAAATAGGAGTGGTGATAAAGGGCATCCTTATCTTGTTCCTGTTCTTGAGGGGAATGTTTTCAGCCTCTCTCCATTAAGAATGATATTGGCTGTTGGTTTTGTATAGATACCCTTTATTATGTTGAGAAATTTCTCTTCTATACCTATTTTATTGAGAATTTTTATCAGGAGCCTTGTTGAACTTCGTTGAATGCCTTTTCGGGGTTGATTGAGATGATCATGTGAGTTTTTTATTTATGTGGTGGATTACATTGATTGATTTTCTAATATTGGATCATCCTTACATACCTAGTAGGAATCCCATTTGGTCAGGGTGTATAATTTTTTTAAGGATGCTGAATTCTATTGGCTAGAATTTTGTTGAGAGTTTTTCATCTATATTCATGACAGATATGGGTCTGCAATTTTTTTTTCTGGTGCCTTTGCCTGGCTTTGGTATCAGGGTTACGCTGGCTTCATAGAATAAATTTGGAAGTATACCTTCCTTTTTATGTTCTGAAATAGTCTGAGTAGTACTGGTAAAAGCTCTTCTCTGAATGTTTGGTAGAATTCTCCAGTGAAGCCATCTGGGCCATGGCTTTTTTTGTTGGCAGTTTTTTAAATTACCTTTTCAATCTTTTCTCTTGTTACGAGTCGTTCAGATATTCAGCATAATTTTTTGTTAGTTTGAGTAGGTAGTGTGTTTCTAGAAATTTGTCAATTTCCTGTAGGTTTTCAAATTTGTTGAAGTATAGTTCATAGTACTCTGTTATGATCATTTTTATTTCAGTTGGGTCTGTTGTAATGTCCCCCATTTTATTTCTTATCTTGGTTATTTTAGTCCTCTCCTTCTTTTCTTTTGTCAATTTGGCCAGTGGTTTGTCAGTTTTGTTGATCCTTTCAAAGAACCAACTTTTGTTTTTGTTTATTCTTTCTGTTGTTTTTCTATTCTCTATTTTATTTATTTCTGCTCAGAACTTTATTATTTCCTTTCTTCTGGTGGCTGTGGGTTACTTTTGATGTTCTCTTTCTATTTGCTCATGTTGTGTGGCTAATGTTTTGATTTTGTCCCTTTCTTCTTTTTTGATGTGTGCATCTATTGCTATAAATTGACCTCTGAGCACTACCTTTGCTGTGTCCCAAAGGTTTTGATATGATATGTTGTCATTCTCGTTTGATAGTAGGATTCTATCTTTATTCTATCTTTGATTTCTTCTATTACTCAGTAGTTTTTAAGCAAGGTGTTATTCAATTTCCATGTAATTGATTTCTTTTCCTTGCTCTTCCTGGTGTTAATTTCTATTTTGATAGCATTGTGATTAGAGAAGATACATTGTAGTATCTCACTGTTTTGGATTTCCTTGAGTGTTACTTTGTGGCCTAAGATGTGGTCTATTCTGGAGAAAGTTCCATGTGCATTGGAAGGGAATGTGTACTTTGCAGCCGTTGGGTAGAGTGTTCTATATATGTTTATGAGGTCAAGTTGGCTGATTGTGGCATTTAGGTCTTCTGTATCTTTGTTGAGTTTCTTTCTAGATGTTCTGTCCTTTACCGAGAGTGGTGTGTTGAAGTCTCCTACTATTACTGTGGAACAGTCAGTTTCTCTTTTCAGTGCTGTTAGAGTTTGTTTTATGTATTTTGGAGCCCTGACATTGGGTGCGTATATATTTATTATGGTTATGTCTTCATGATGGATCATCCCTTTAATCATTATATAATGCCCTTCTTTGTCTTTTTTGATGGATTTTGTTTTAAAGTCTATTTTATCTGAGATTAGTATTGCTAGTCTTGCTCTATTTTAGTAGCTATTTGCTTGATATATTTTTTCTATCATTTGATTTTTAATAAACTTACATGTTCGTTTCTAAGGTATGTCTCTTGTAGACAGCATATTGATGGATCCTGTTTTTTTTATCCATTCTATCACTCTCTGTCTCTTTATGGGTGCATTTAGACCATTTACATTCAGTGTAATTATTGATAGGTGTGAGTTTATTGCTGTCATTCTGTAGTGCTTTTTTTTGTAGTGCTGACGTTTTCTTTGTTCCTCTTACTCACCTGCGCTGAATTCGTTTTGTTTGTGGATTTATTTTTTCATTTCTTTTGTTTTTGTTGATTTTGTGTTTACTGAGATATTATGTTTTTCTTCTTTATTTTGATGAGTAGGTTTGTTAACTTTCTTTGTGGTTACCTTGAAATTTACTCTTATATTGCTAAGTTTGTACTAGTCTTTTACTACTTGGTATCGACTTGCCTTCCTGTCTATTAGAAATTTCTATACCTACACCATTTATTCCCTCTTTCATTGTTCTGATATTGTTGTCATTTAAAGATTAACCTCTCTGGTTCCCTGTTGTAAATATTTTAGTTTTGAATAATCCTTGAGAGTTCATTTCCTAGGTTGGTATCTGGCTGGTGTGATATTGCATCCTAGATGCAGGCTGTCTTCTGATGTTGTTTGTTCTCAAACTGAAGGACTCCCTTTAATAATTCTTGTAAGTTTGGTTTGGTTTTTACATAGTCCCTTAATTTCTGTTTATCTGCAAATGTTTAATTTCACCATCATATTTGAATGAGAGTTTTGCAGGATATATTACTCTTGGCTGACATTTTTTTTTATTTCAAGGTTTTATACATGCCATCGCATTGCCTTCTTGCCTGCATGGTTTCTGCCGAGTAATCAGAACTTACTCTTGTTTTCCCTCTGTATGTGACTTTTCATTTTTCTTGAGCTGCTCTCAGGATTCTTTCTTTGTCTTTGGTTTTAGTGAATGTGATTATGATACTCCTTGGTGATTTTCTTTTGGGGCCTATCCTATATCGGGTTCGTTGAGCTTCTTGGATGGTTAGCTTTTCATCTTTCATGATATTAGGAAAGTTTTCTGTCAGCAATTCTTCAATGATCTGCTCTGTATTTTCTGTTTTCTCCCCCTGTTCTGGAATTCTGATCACTCGAAAATTTTTGCTTTTGATTGTATTCTACATCATTCTCAGGATTTCTTTATTTTTCTTCATTATTTTCTGTGATTTTTCCTCAAACAGAATGGTACCAAGGATTTGTCTTCAATTTTGCTGATCCTGTCTTCTATTGTTTCAAAGCTGCTCCTCAGAGCTTCTATGACACTGTCCATTTCTGAAATCTTGTTATCTTTTGGATTTATATTTGCTGTTTTTGTATGATTTCAAGTTGTGAATTTATTTAAAAATTTTGTTTCTGTATTATTTTCCTGAATTCTTCCATTGTTTTGTCTGTCTTTTCCATAATTTTGCATACTTTTTCCATGATTTTGTCTATTTTTCCTTATTTTTGTCTGTTTTTTGCTTCAACTCTTGGATAGCTCTGAATGTTAGAGATTTGAATTCCCTATCAGGTAGTTCCAGTGCCTTTTTTTCTACAGGAATATCATCTGGTGTTTTATTTTGGATGTCTACTAGAACCATCCCGTCCTGTTTTTTTTTAATATGCTTTGATATTGTTTGCTGTCTTCAGGACATTCAGTAGTTATTTTTTTCATTTATTGACTGTAGATTTGTTTAGTCCTGCTTTTTTGTTTTATTTGGTTATATCTGTGTAGGTGGGTTGTGCGTTCTTTGTTGTTTGCTTGTCTGTGATCACAATACTGCTCACCACCTTGTCCAATCAGCAGGGCCAATTGCTCAGCTATGGTGCAGCAGGGCAGGTCCAGATGAAGGGGAGGGTCTGGAATGGGTTGTTTGTGGCATGTACTGGGCCGATGGGGCAGGCTTGGAGTTCAGTGCAGGGCAGGTTCCAGTAGGCTATGCCTGTGCTACTTTTGGGGTGTGATATTGAGCACATGGTACAGACAGGCAGGAAGGAGGGGGTAGGTTGTGATGTGTGGGGCTAAGTGGGTATGGGTAAGAAGAGAAAGAGGAGAGATAAACATTAGCAAAAGGCTGGGGGGAAGTGCTGAGGGAGCCTGCCGTTGGAGTGGAGAGATGAGAAACAGAGAAACGAAGAAAAACAAAATGCAAAATAGAAAAACAGAAAAATAAATAAATAAAAAGAAAAAGGAAAGAAAAGAAAAGAAATTCCTCAAGGAATCCATCCAGCAACTGGAGAAGTGGCTCCCAGGCGTCAGGGCACAACCCATCTAGAAGGGGCAGAGATGGAACACAGTGCCAGGTATTCGGGAGACAGGAAAAGAAGAAAAGTAGAGAGAGGAGAAACCGAGAAATGAAGAAAAACAAAAGACAAAAAAGAAAAAGAGAAAAAAATGTCCCCAGGGATCTCAGCGGCTACCTGGGAAGTGGCTCCCAGGCCTCAGGCACAGCCCATCTAGAAGTGGTGGAGATGGTACACAGCACCAAGTATTCAGAAGACAGGAAAAGAAGGAAAGTAGATAGACAAAAAAAACTGAGAAATGAAGAAAAACAAAAAGCAAAAAAGAAAAAAAATGCCCCCAGTGATCCCACTGGTGTGGCAGAGCAGACCCAGGATGTGGCTCCCAAGCCAATCAGTACAGTTCTTCTAGAAGAGGTGGAGATGGCACACAGCACCAGTTATTCAGGAGACAGGAAAAGAAGGTAAGTAGAGAGAGACCAGAAACTAAGAAAAAGAAAAAGAAAAAACACTGGCTCCAGTGTTCCCATAACACGACAGGTCGGACCAGGGAAGTGGTTCCCTAGCCAAGCGGTACTTCACAGGCTGTCAAGAAGAAGTGGAGATGGCACATGGTGCCAGGTGTTTGAGAGAAAGGAAGGGGAGGATGTGTGAGAGAGGACAGAAACCAAAAGAAGCAGAAACAAGCAACAGTGGCAACAAAGAAATGGCAATGAAGGAGCCAGCTGGCGTGGGCAAAGCGAATCCAAGTGGCATAGAGGTGGTGCCTCCCCAGCCGGGAGGCAGTGAAGGCCAAACAGTAGGAAGAAGGGTAGGGGGTGGGAAAGTGTGTATCGCTGGTTACCCGGTGCTCCGTCTCCTGCTAGGAGCTCTGTGAAGCTATACTCCCTGTCTGTTGATCTCTGACAGGAGTCTAAGATGGCGGATCCGTGCTGCCTTAGCTGATAGGGGACCTCTGCTCTGTATCTCTTCTCTTTGTTCTCTGTCAGTTTCTTACTCCACTCAGTGCTTGGTTGAGTTCTTTATCTCTTCATTTGACACTTAGGGTTCCAGGATTGACGTTTGTCTCTGTTCTACTTAGTTTTTTTGATCTTTGCTGTGGAGGGATGGCATGGTGCTTTTGTCTATAGCGCCATGTTGGCTTCACCTCAATTCTCTTTATTTCTATTGAGTCAGTTGCAATGTCCCCTTTTTCATTTATTATTTTGCTTTTTTGCATCTTTTCTCTTCTTTTGTTTGTCAGGCTAGCTAAAGGTATGTCAATTTTATTGATCTTTTCAAAGAACCAACTTCTGGTTTTATTTATTCTCTATTGTTTTCTATTTTTGATTTTATTCATTTCTGCTCTAGTCTTAGTTATTTCCTTTTGTCTGGTAGGTTTAGGCTGAGTTTGCTCTTCTATTTCTAGTTCCTGGAGTTGTTGAGTTTGGCTGTTAATTTGAGATCTTATTTTTTCATGTAGACTTTTATTGCTATAAGTTTCCCTCTGAGTATTGCTTTTGCTGCATCTCATAAATTTTGGTATGCTGTGCTTTCATTTTCTTTTGACTCTAAGAAATTTGTGATTTCTCTTTTGATTTCCTCCTTGGCCCATTGGTAGTTTAATAGTGTGTTGTTTAATTTCCATAAGTTTGTGTATTTTCCAGGTTTTTTTCTGTTATTGATTTCTAGCTTCACCCAGTTGTGGTCAGAGAAAATACTTTGAATGATTTCAATCATTTTAAATTTATCAGGACTTGATTTGTGACCTAGCATGTTGTCTATCCTAGAGAATGATCTGTGTGCACTGTAGTAGAATGTATATTTGTGTTCTCAGGTGGAGTGTTCTATATATGTCCGTTAAGTCTAGTTAGGTGATAGTGTCATTTGGGTTCTCTGTTTCTTTACTGATCTTTCTAGATGTTCTGTCCAATATTGAAAATGGTGTGTTGAATTCTCCAACTGTTATTGTAGTGCTATTTATTTCTCCCTTCAATTCTATCAGTGTTTGCTTTATACATTTAGGTGCTCTGAAGTTGGGTGCCTATATATTTATGATTGCTGAATATTCTTGATCAGTTGGCCCTTTTATCACTATATAATGTCTGTCTTTATCTCTTCTAACAGATTTTATCTTAAAGTCTACTTTGTCTGATATTAAGATTGCCACCCCAGCTCTCTTTTGATTATTATTTGTGTGGACTATTTTTTTTTCATCCTTTCACTTTCGACCTATTTGTGTCCTTGGGTGTAAGGTATGTCTCTTGGAAACAGCATATAATTGGATCATGATTTTTTAATCCATTCTGCCACTCTCTGCCTTTTGATTGGAACATTTACATTCACTTTAATTACTGATAAGAAGTAACTTAATTCTGCCATTTTATTGTTTTTTGAGTGTCTTAAGCCTTCTTTGTCTGTTTTTTAATACTGCTTGCTTTTGTGTTTTATTGGTTTATCGTAGTGAGCCAATTCCTTTCTCCTTTCCTTTTGTGTATATTTTTTATATAACTTCTTAGTGGTTACCACGAATATTATGCTTAACAGCTTGTATTTATAACATTCCAGTGTAAGTTGGTATCAACTTAACTTCATTCACATACAAGAAATTCTATATTTATGCCATTCTTCTCTCCCTTTTGTTGTTGATATCACTAATTACATCTTTATATTTCATATGCCCTATAACATAATTTTATCCTTAATTTTTATATATTTGTTATTAAAAACATGAAGGATAAAACATTTAGAATTACCAAGCATGAATATATTATTACTAGCCCTTGTACTTGTCCCTGCGTTTCCCTTTATTATGGATCATTCTTTCCATGCATAGCTTTGAATTATTTTCTAGTATCTTTTCTCCTCCATCTACAGAACTCCCATTAGTACTTTTTGTAGTTCCGGTCTGGTGGATATAAACTCTCTCACCTTCTGTTTGTCTGGTAATGTTTTAATTTCACCCCCATTCTTGAAAGATAGTTTCAGTGGGTGTAGTATTCTTGGTTAATGGTTTTTTTTCTTTGAACACTTTAAATATATCATTCCATTGTCTTCTGGCCTCCAATGTTTCTGAGTAAAAATCAGTGCTTAATCCTATTGGAGATCCTTTGTATGTGACTTTTTGCATCTCTCTCATAGTTTTCAGGCTTCTCTCTTTATCTTTACTTTTTGAGAGCCTAACTATGATGTGTCTTGGTGTACATCTCTTTGGATTTATTGTGCTTGGTGTTCTTTAAACTTCTTGGATTTGTAGATTCATATCCTTCATTAGATTGGGGAAATTTTCTGTCATTATTTCTTCAAATATTCTTTCTATCTCTTTTCCTCACTCATCTCCTGCTGGAATTCCCATGATGTGTATATTAGGTCTCTTGTTGTCCTATAATTCAATTAAACTGTACTCAGACTTCTTGAACCTCTGTACTTGTTGCTCTTCAGTGTCTGTAATTTTAACTATCTTATCCTCTAATTCACCCATTTTTTCCTTCTGCCTTTTCAAATCTTTTGTTAAGTCCTTCTATTGTGTTTGTCATTTCAGTTATTGTCTCTTTCAGTTGCAATTTCTTTTTTTTTAGATCCTCATTTCTTTCTTGCATTGTTTTCCTTATTTCATTTAGCTCATTGTCTATGTTTCACCTTAGTTCTTTAATTATGTTTAATGTTGTTGTATTATATTCTTCCATTTTTTTCATTATCTGGTCATCCCTTGGTGCACTTTCACTACCTTTGTCATTTTAATTTGGATGAACCATTGTTCCTCTGTTCTTTGTGTATCTTGTGATTCTTTTTTTGTTGTTGAAGCATTGGTATTTTCAAGGATGTTAGTTTTCTCAGTTTTACCCAGTATTTTGTGTTTTTGCTGGCACTACTTTCTGCAAAAAACTCTTTGGCAGACAGAGCCTTTGGTCTTTGCTTACTGTTTCTTCTCCCTCTCTGTGATAGCTCCTTCTTCCTGTCTGGTTTAATTAAAATTTGAAGGTTCCATGTCTCAGTTTTCAACTTTCAATCTTTCTCAAACACACCAGGGAACAAGATGTGGTCAGTCTGTCCACCAGTGGGCACCACCACTCAGGAGAGATATCTTCTACTAATCAATCTGTCCACTAGGGTGCACAGTCCTCTGTCTCTGGTTATTACTCCCTTCACTTCTCTTCTGCAACCACGTTTTTAGTTGGAAAACTCACATCCATTAAGCCTGTTTCTGGGCTGGATGTTGCCCTTTGTTTATACCTGGGGCTTCCTTCCCTGCTCTGTGGGGGCTGCTCATATCTGAGCTGGCATTTAAGGGAAGCACAGGCAGACTTTGCTCTGTTTCAGGAGGAGGAGGGGCTGGCACTCCTCAGAAGGACCTCTGAGAGATCTATTTGTTGGTTTCAGAGCCCTATGGTGGTTGAGGAAGCAGTCTCCACTTAGGGGACCTAAGTCCTGATTCCACTGTAGGGAACTTTCTGTAAGAGTTCATATCAGGCCAACAGGCAACAGCTGCCAGTTAGGGGAGGGGTTGTCACATTCCAAATGGAACCCCAAGGAGGTCTGTTTTGTTGCTATCAAAGCCTGCCCTTTAGTATGTTGGCTGTGGGTGTAGCCTCCACTCAGATGCCTGCTTCTTAGCACACAGAGCCTGAGTCAGCCGTCCTCACTGCTGGCTGTGAAAGGATATAGACATACTTAAATTGATCCCCAGGAAGGTTTGTCTTGTTGATTTCAGAGGCCTGAGCTATGGTTTGCACAGGGAGGTAGATACAGTGCTGACTATAGGAGCAGACTCCACTGTGAGGACCTTCTGTAGAAGTTTGCAACAGCCTGGCTACCAAGAAGTACCAGGTGGGGAAGAGGTTGTCACACTCTACTCAAATCACCATGGAGGTATGCCTTGTTGCTCTCAGAGTCCCCTGGTAGATTGTTGGCTGTCAGTGCAGTCTCCACTCAAGGCTCCTGCACACAGCATACTCAGCAGTCCTCAGCCCCAACCAGAAGTAGGGGCAGACTAACCTTTATTAACCCCCAGGTTGGTTTGTCCTGTTGGTTTCAGAGAGGCCAGAGCTATGGGGTGTGTGGGGAGGCAGGTAGAGTGCTGACTATGGGAGCAGACTCCACTGCATAATCCTTCTGTAGCTATTTACAGCAGGCTTGCAGGTGACAGTGTCTGGGTGGGGGAGGTGCTGGCACACTCCAAAAGGACCCCTGGGGAGGTCTGCCTTGTAGGTTTTAGAGCAGAAGCTTGGAATCCTGTCTTTTTGTACAGGCAGGGGCTGTGGTGGTTAGAGAAGTAGGCTCCTTTTCTGGGGCCACTTCCCCAGTTCACAGCAGCCAGTGGCCCACATGGCTGGGGGGGTGGCAGGGACAGTGAGAGAAGTGACTTTCCTACTGTATGTGACTCAGTGTTGATTCATTGATTCTTACCTCTATGCAGTTCCTTCTGCTTCCAGATTTAGAGTCCCTTAAAGCCGAGCACCGTTTCCTTATTGTATTTCTTGATGTATGGGTGGGGGGAGAGTCGGAACAATGGTCTGTTTATGCTACCATCTTCCCAGAATTCTCCTGTTTTTTGTTTTTTTGGATAATAGCTATCTTAGTAGGTCTGAAATGTTATCTTATAGTGGTTTTGATTTGCATTTCCCTACGTAGTGCTTTAAGTGTTTGGCTGCTCACCAAAAGGTGGGCAGTTCAAATCCTCCAGCTGATCCTTGGAAACCCTATGGGGCAGTTCTACTCTGTCCTATAGGGTTGATATGAGTCAGAATCGACTCCACGACAATGGGTTTTAGAATGACTAAGGAACCCTGCTGGTGCAACATTTAAGCGCTTGGCTGCTAATTGAAAGGTTGGTGGTTTGAATCTACTAGTGGCTCCATGGGAGAAAAGACCTGACTATCTGCTCCTGTAAAGATTACAGCCTAGGAACCCTATGGAGCACTTCTACTCTGTTACATAGGGTCACTATGAGTCAGAATCGATTCGATGGCACACAAAACAAGAAATGATTAATGATTTTGGGCATCTTTTCATGTGATTATTGGCCATTTGTATATCTTCTTTGGAGAAACGTCTATTCAAATACATTGCCCATTTTTTAAAAAATTGGGATTTTAAAAGTTTATTATTGAGTTGTAAGAATTCTTTATATATTCTGAACACAAGTCCCTTATCAGACAAATGATTTGCAACTATTTTCTTCCATTCTGTGAATTTTCTCTCATTTTCTTAATAATATCATTTGAAGCACGAAAGTTTTTAATTTTGATAAAGTACGATTTGTTCATTTTTTCTTTTGTTTCTGATACTTCTAAGCATCCATTGCCAAATCCAAAGTCATGAAGATTTACTCCTATGTTTTCTTCTAAGAGTTTTATTGTTCTAACTCTTATATTTAAGTTTGAGCCATTTTCAAATTTTTGTATATGTTGTGAGGTGGGGTCCAAATTCATTCTTTTGTATGTAGATATGCATTTGTCTCAGCACTATTTATTGAAGAGACTATTCTTTCCCTATTGAATAGTCTTAGCACCTTTGTGGAAAATCATGGATGTATGAGATTATTTCTAGACTCTCAGTTCTGTTCCTTTGATCTATATGTCCATCCTTATGCCAGTACCACATGGTTTTGATTACTGTAGCTTTGTAGTAAGCTTTAAAATCAGGAAATCTGAGCCTTCCAACTTAGTTCTTTTTCAAATTGTTTTGGCTATTCTGAGTCCCTTGAATTTCCATATGAATTTTAGGATCAGCCTGTCAATTTCTGCTAAGAGATAGTTGAAATTTTGAGGGGAATGCTGTTGAATCTGTAGATCAATTTGGGGAGTATTGCCATTTTAATAATATTAAGTCTTCCTATCTACAAACATGGAATGTTCTTCCATTTATTTAAGTCTTTTAAAATTTCTTTCATTATTGTTTTTAGTTTCCAGTATAATAAGTCTTACACTTCTCTGGTTAAATTAATTCCTAACTGTTTTATTGTTTTGGGGGCTAATGTAAATGGAATTATTTTCTTAATCTAATTTTTGGACTATTCTTGCTAACATATAGCAATACAACTGGTTTTTGTGTGTTGATCTTGTGTCTTGAACTTTGCTGAATTTTTTTTTTTTAGCTCTAATAGATTTTTTTTTAATAAATAAGATCATGTCAGCTGGGAAAAGAGATAATTTTATTTTTTTCTTTCCAATATGGATGGCTTTATTTCTTTTTGTTGCCTAATTACCCTGGTAGAACCTCCAGAAGATCTATTGGATTTTGCAAATTACGTTTCAGACACATCTTGTTAGAGGTTCTTGGGCATCATTCAAGTGAAGAAGTCAACAGATCATTGCTTGCTCAGGTCAGAAGAGAGATCTGGGCTGGAATTAATATTTAGTAGTTTTTTACCACACAGGTGGTAATTGAAGCTCTGTAAGAAGATGACTTTGACCAAGAAAAGTGTTTAGAATGGAAAGATGGCCTAGAACAGAGTCCTGGAGATCAATAAACCATAAGGAATGAGCATAGGAAGAAGACATCACAAAGGAAACCAAGAAGTCACTGCCAGAAAGGAGTTAAATCCTGAGAGCATGGTATCATGGAAGTCAAGGAAAGAAAGTGTTTCAAGAAGGAGGGAGTAGTCAGTAGTTTGTAGGAGATGATGTTTCAAATGCTGCTAAGTTTAGGAATAATGTCTGGGTTAGATTTGTTGTTGTTAACTGCTGTCAAGTTGGCCCTCAACTCATGGTGACCCCGTGCACAAACAGAACTGAACACTGCACTATCCCCATGATGGGTTGCTGATCAACCACTGGGGTAGATTAGATCATGTTAAAATGCTCATGGAACAAAACCAGTAAAGGTGATGGTGAAAACACTAGAGACTGAGGGGATAATCAATAGCTTATAATTTTCTCAGTTACGAATACATACATACACCAAATTTTTGGATTTGAATTCTACCTGAATTTTCTGTGTATGGCTTATTCGTTTTTGATGTGGTGGAAAAGAACTTGGAAGAACTCAGGTCTCAGGTATAAGAGGCCTGGCCTATTCTTGCTATCCCAGTTTCTCAAAGTATGCGTTGAACGGCATTAAACTCACTGCAGTATTTTTAAAGATAGAAATTGGTGGACATCATTACAGATCTACCAAATTACAATCTCAAGGCTGGTGCCCTGGAATCTTTATTTTAACAACTTACCTCAGGTAATTCCAATGCATACATAAATTTGAGAAGTATGGTTCTGGAAGAATCACCTTCTGAAAGTTAGATAAGCGACTCATTTACCCAATGTGACAGAGAACTAACCTACCCAAAAGAGACACTGATTATAGCAACATGAGTTTATCTGGTTACTTTTCTGTAGATGGGTGCATAGCCACATAGGAATGTTTGCCAAGTTTCAGCTACATTCTATTATGTTACCAACGATGTCATCAGTGTCTGACTAAAACAACAGTGTCCACCTTCAGTAGGTTACTAAATGGTGCTAAGGTCTTTGATTGGTCAGCTTTCATCTGTTTATGTTCTTCCTTTCTTAAGGGCGAGACTCCTTGCTTTCAGCCCATTGTATATTCCCTTTGATTGGTAAGAGCATCAACCTACAAAACAAAGAACCATTTAGGGATGGAAATTGCCCATCTAATCCAAGTCTCCTGGTTCTCTGTAAAATGATTGACCTGTATCAAATTCTGTCTAAGTCCATTCCTGAATTACTTATACCATCTTATACTTTTAAGTCTCGTGCCTCTTTTGATTTTTCTTTGTGCACTTCCTTCTGCCTTGAACTACCAGGTAGCCTCCTTTGTTACTTCCCTATTTACTTCATGTATTCATCCACAGAGAGTGATTTTTTTTATTGATCATAGTATCAAGGAAAGTTGGGACTAAAAAGATCTCAGGCATTTTCTACTCCAACTCTCTTATTTTTACTGATAGGAAAACTGAAGGCCAGAATCATGAAACAACTGTCCAAAGTAACACAGCTAGTTAATGACCCAGCTAGGACAAGCATCTGGGTCTCTTGATTTCTTTTCCAGGGTTCTTCCCACTAGAGCAGAGATAATTGCCCTAAGAGAAGACAAACTAATATTTTTTCATATATTCTTCAAGTAGGAACAAGTCTGAGATGCAAAAGGAAGAAATTGGAAGAAATAGTGAGTTTTTTAATGCTAGTCTGTTAAAGAGATTTAACTTTCAACCACTATATTAGTTTTCGGTTTTCCCCCCTTTCCCGCCAGAAACAATAAAATGACTTACTATTGCACTGAGACCAAGGCAAGGTATTATACTTAAATCTGAGTTTAAATGATTTACAATTGAGTGGGAAGACTGTCTGGTCTACTGGGTTTACTAAGCTATTTCTGAATGCCACAGACAGCCACGTGACCCTCGTCAAATCACAGTCCCTCAGTTTCTTCATTTTACAGGGAGGACTCTGCTCTGAGTGCTTACGCAGAGACCAATGAGAAAGCAGTGGCTTAAAAAAAGTGACATATTCAAGGGATATTGGCTGTGAGCAACTCAGCAACTGCATTTCACAAAGGATGAAATTGAGACATAGAAAGGTGTATGGAGACCCTCACTGTGTCACACTGTGGCTTGAATAATATTCATGTTTGAAAACAAAACAAAACGAAAACAACTCCAAGATGAATAGAATATCATATTTTAAAATCTGAGAAAAATCTGGAGTAAGAGAAGATGATTTTCTTCCTATTGGTATTTTCTCTTTCTAAATAAGCCCTTTGGATATTACCAAAAAAGTCATTGGAATGGGAACATAAAAGAGTATGAAAGTGATTGTTCAAAGAGAATTTGACAAAAAAGTAGCAGCTGAAGGGAGGAAAAAAAAACCCTCAGTGAAACGTGGTAAAGTCAAGCAATTTGGGTGAAAAGAACATGTGGCAGTATGCAGCAGTAGGTGCCAAGGAGGATAGGTGGAAAATAGCATGTGCGTGGCCAAAGAGATTTTTTAATTTTTTTTTTTTACTGAGAACAGTAGGAGATAAACGGACAGTCTCCAAGATGCTCTGGAAAATCAATCACAAACATCATCTAGAAGCAGCTGACTTAATTCACTCTATTCTTATTACAATAAATCTGACTAGCATTTAAAATTCATGTGCCTGAAAACACTGGCCAGAAAAATTACATTTGAGCTCTTGCGTGAATATTTACGTGAATAAAAAAGGCTCGAAAACCACCTAAAAACACAGAGAACCCAATACTTTCCTTCTCCAGGGAAGATTTTAAGACCCAGATCCAGCCAAGGGTAATTTGTAAACATTTTGGTTATTCAAAGAGGTTGCCTTGCCTCCACTAAACTGAGTCCAGCACAACTAGATGGTGCCCAGCTACCACCACTGACTGCTCTGACAGGGATCACAATAGAGGGTCCTGGACAGAGAGGGACAAAAATGTAGAACAAAATTCTAACTCACAAAAAGAGACCAGACTTACTGGTCTGACAGAGACTGGAGAAACCCTGAGAGTGTGGCCCCCAGACACTTTTTTAACTCAGTACTGAAGTCACTCCTGAAGTTCACCCTTCAGCCAAAGATTAGACAGGCTTATAAAACAAACAATAACACATGCAGTTCAACCGTGTATAAGAGACAAAATGGGCCCACCAGGCTAAAAAGCAAAGACCAGAAGGCAGGAAGGGATAGGAAAGTTGGACAAATGAAAATGGGGAAACCTAGGTGAAGAAGGGGAGAGTGTTAACACATCATGGGGTTGTCAACAAATGCCACAAAACAATATATGTATTAATTGTTTAATGAGAAATTAACTTGCTCTGTAAACTTTCACCTAAAGCACTGTAAAAAAAATTTCAAAAAAAGAGGCTGCCTTTTATATATGAAGATATGGAACTTCCACTAGGACAGGTATTTGGAGTTATATATATATACTGGAGATGGTTTTGTATTGACCTATCTGTTCTTTCTCACCTAGAAACCCTCATCTTCAATGACACCTTGGCTAAGAGGCTGGCCAGGGAACAGAATAAATTGAAATGATCCACACAGGGATCAGGCCCATGACTGGAACCTCATTAGCACCTTGGCTCCCCCAACTGATTCTAATGAAAGCTCCACTCAAGTGGCTGTGATGGATTTCCAAGATTTAAATTAGAGCTACTGAAAAAGAGCAGTGCGTTTCACAACATAAGTTTGCTGCAGAGCAGCTCTTATTAATCATAAGCAAATCATTTCAGTGTGATCAGTCTCTTTGTGCATTTTTCTGGGCACTTGGTGGACTCTTTTATTCTGGAGATTTGTATCCTTCAATTTTGAGACAATTTCTTGCACTATTTATTATATAACGTCATCTACAATTTTCTGAACTCCTATTAGGTGGCTATCAGACTTCCAAATTAATCCTTAAATTTTATTATCTCTTATCTCCCATTTTCCCTTTCTTTAACTTTTTGTTCTGCCTTTTAAAAGGCACTCTTCCTCTACTTTACCTTCTAATATTTTGATTAAATTTATTTGGTCTATCATTTTTTAAAAAAAAATTCAAACTTGTATTCTTGTTTTTAGCTCTTTTCCATAGAATTCTGCTCTTGTTTTATAAATACAATAATTTCTTAACCATTTGAGGGTATTTATAGCTTTTAAAAAGGCTTTTTTTAAAACAGGAAATAGTAATTCTTTTATTTTAACTTGTAAATATAGATGAAGTTTAAATAGCTTCCAATGCACAGTCTGTTCCAATAGCCGTCACTCATCTCCCATACCTCCTACATAGCTCTTTTTTTTTTTATTGTACTTCAGGTGAAGGTTTACAGAACAAATAGTTTCCCATTAAACAGTAGTACACATATTGTTTTATGACATTGGTTAACAACCCCACGACATGTCAACACGCTCCCTTGTTGACCTTTTTTTTTTTGGTGAAAATATACATAGTCAAAGATACACCATTTCAAAAATTTCTACATGCACATTTCAGTGACATCTACTATGCTCTTCCAATTGTGCTGCTATTCTCATTTTAGATGAAGGTTTACAGAACAAAATAGTTTCTCATTAAACAGTTAGTACACATGTTGCCCTATGACAATGGTTAACAAC
>NW_004443987.1:1546830-1588207 GCF_000243295.1 Trichechus manatus latirostris
ACATTGTCTTTATAAACTGTGTTATGCCAATTGAGCTAGATGTTCCCTGAGATCATGGTCCCCACAGTAAAAAGCCTTTTTTTTAACAGAAGAAAATCACTCAGAAATATATATGTATATATACATTTTATATATATATATATATATGTCATATATACATGTAATAAATAGAATGAGAAGTCAGTAGTATGGTGGGATATAAAGTTAACTTGCAAGAATCAATATCTTTAGTGTGTTTAAACCATTAAAAGATACAGTGGAAAAGAAAAACCTAATTTCAATTTTAACCAAAAAGATAAAACACTTAGCAAGAAATGTACAAAACTTATATTAGAAAAACACTACTGATAGACAAAAGTAGATGTGAACAAATGGAAAGACATACTGTATTCTTAGATAGGAAAGACTCACACTGTAAAGGCATTAATTCTTTCTAAGTTAATTTATAAACTTAAAGCAATCTCAATAATTATCATTTTTTTGTCTTAAAGAGATTTCTAAATTTCACATGGAAAGTAAATGAGCAAAAATATCCAATAACCTTTGAACAAGAAAGGCAACGAGGGAGGACTAACCCTATCATATATTAAAATATTATAAAGTCTTAAAAGTTAAAAGAATGTGGTATTGGTGTATGAATAAACAAAGAGAACAGAACAAAAATTCCAGAAATAGATCCAAACAGATATAGAAATTTAGTATAGGACACTGCAAATCAATTTGGTAAAGATAGATTTTTCAATAAATGGTGCTGTAAGAAGATAAAGTTGGATCTGTATCTCACAGCATATACCAGGTTAAACTCCAAATGGATTAATGATTTAAATGGTAAAAAAAAAAAAAAAAGAAACCATAAAAGTACCAGAAGAAAACACACATGAATTGCTTTATAATCTTGGAGTGGAAGAAGGTCTTTCTGACTATGACTCAAAACCCAGAAGCCATTAAAAAACAAGATGGGTAAATTTAACTACATTTAAAAAAAGGTTCTTCATGGTAAAAAAGCATCATAAACAATTTTTTAAAAAAATGACAAACTGAGAAAAGATTTGCAATTCCTACCACAGACAAAGGGCTACTCTTTCATAGAATTTGAGAAAGAAAAGACCAACAACTTAATATAAAAGTCAGCACAGGACATAAACAGACAATTCAAAGAAATGCAAAGATTCATTAAAAATATAAAAAGATGCCCAACCTCTTTCACAATAAGATAAATGAAAATTAAAACCTCTTTGAAGATGACTTCTGACTAAGATGGCTGCTTTGATAGACATACCTTAACATCTTCTACAACAAGACTCGAGAAACTAGTGAAACAGATACAAACAATGACCCTGGATCCCTGAGCATCAAAGTGAAGGTTGAAGAATTGGACTGAGCACCGATTAGAAAGAGAACAAAATCAACAGGAACCCAGAGATTCTCAGAGTGTCGCATCCAGCCAGCTGGCCTGGCTCAGTGTGACAATTTTGAGACAGCAGCAAACAACATCTCTGGGTGAGGAGCCCAGGAAGGCAATTTCATGGAAAACACAGCTGGAGGTAGAGATACTGAGTAAACAAACCTAGAGAGAAATGAGGTAGGCAGGTCATGGGCCAGGTCCAAACTTGCCTGAGAAGGAGACACATGGGAGTGCCATGGCTTTGAAACAAGGGAAACACAGGGCAGTGCCACTGGAGTGAAGTAAGGCAAATCAAATCGTTGGAGCCTCAGAATCGGGGACTGATAAGACAGGGAGTGCACTTCCGCAGAGGGACAAGGGTGAGTGCAGGAAGGTGAGTGAGAACTTCAGAGTCCCTGACAAGCATAGAGAAGGGAGGGACCTAGAAACTAGTGATGGGTCTTCCTATTAGCAGTGGGGCCCATCCATTTGGATGAGAGACATCCAATGAATAGTAAAGTAGTGTTACCACAAATCACGGATTTGAGCCACCTGCCACAAAAGCCAATACTGATACAGGGGTGAGGTGAGCAGCAAGAGAGTTTTATTGTATATCCATATACAGGAGACAGAGGGGAATGAACTCTTCCAAAAAGCCTGTCTCCCTTACTGGAGACTGGCCGAAGGTTTTATATGGACAAGATTATAGTTTCTCTTCATGGTGGTCATGTTTCTCATGTCTCAGATGAGTTAACCTCTTACTGGCGATCCTTGAAGGTTATCTGGCACCGTTAGTCAGGATTTTCACATCACAGATGAGTTAATCCTAGTCCTTGAGGGTTATCAATTTGTTCTCCCACCCTCCAAGGAGAAACTTTAGTGAATCTTACTAGAATAGGAGGAGGGAAAAAGAAGAAGGAAAAAAAAGAAAATATCATGAGGAAAAGTGGGGCTAGTAATGGTGGCAAGCAATGGTGGTAATTGAGCTTATGTAGCCTGTTCCAATAGCAGAATAATAAGCAGAAATTTCCCCCTTGACCAGATTCTTGCAGACTCCCTTCCCCTCTGTTTGAGCAGCCCACCTGCCCCCATTGCCCATGCAGTGAGGCACCATCAGCAACCTGCCCATCACTCATCCTGCCCACCACTCCTCTTGTCTGGCCCGTGTGGCAGAAGCCCCCAGCGATCCGCTCACTGCTCCTCCCACCTGACCTGTGCAGTGAAGTGTCCCTGGAGATCTATCCACTGTTCCTACTGACTGGTCTGCACTGCGAGGTGCATTTGGAGACCTGCCCACTGCTCCTCCCACCTGCCCCAAGTGGCGAGGCACACTCGAGACAAGGCCACCACTCCTCCAACTCAGATAGCAGTGAGGCACTCCCAAAGAACCTCCCACCACTCCTCCCACCTGGGCATCAAGGAGGTGTCTCCAGGGACCCAACCACCACTCCTCCTGCCTGGACAGCAGTGAGACATCCCTGGAGACCCAATCACCACTCCTGTCCAGAGAGCAGTAAGGTGCCCCCAGAGACCCACCCACTGCTCTTCCCACCCAGCCTATGCAGTGAGTTGCACCCAATGACCCACCCTTCTCTTGCCCTACCCAGCCAGAGCTCACTATGTACCCCACTTGGCTGCAGGGTGAGACAGCCAGGCAGCTCTCCCCACCCACCACTCACCCCACCCTGCACACACTCACTGTGCACTTTGCCTGGTCCAGGAGGCGAGGTGCCCCCAGTGACATGCTTACCATGCACACCTCCCACACTCTACCTATTCCCTCAGGATATCTGAACATATACGGAGACCACCATTCCTGCCCCCCGTCACTAAGAAACCAATCCATGATTAAGCAGAGGGCCTGCCTCACATGTGAGAGTAGTACTGCCTCCCTGGGTCTACAAAGACAACCCATCCTGCTTTCCAGAGGCTTCACTAACAGCATATACAAATGTGGAAGGACCACACAGCCCCACATGAACTGTGGAGGGATCATGAACTCCCCATACCAGGAGTCTCACAATAGGGAAGGGGCCTGCTTGAACACCTTCACACGATCTTATAAGGGAAGACGTAAGTGCACAATGACAGAGGATTCCCTTGTGTATGTGACCCATCATACACACCAGTGAGAGAAAATTACTCCCAACCAACTGGTGGTATTATAGTCATACACAGACCAATATTGCAAAGCAACATCAATTAAAACAATACAAATGAATGTAGACAATAAAAAGAAAAAGGGAAGAAGCTAAGCTCCATATATATCAAAACAAAAGCAAAATAATACAAAGAAGATAAATAAACATACAATCAATAAAGAAATGTATAAACAAATAAAATAGAACCTTAATGTCTCAAAGACAGCAGTCAATTACAAAGCATATGAAGAAACAGGATAAGATGGCTCAAGCAAATGAGCAAAATAAAGAGACAGAAAACTTTTCTAAGAACTGATAATAGATCTACCTGACAAGGAATTCCAGACTAGTATTTACGTTCCTCAAAGAGATCAAAGAAAACGGGGGGAGGAGGAGGACCTAGAAAAAATCAGGAAAACAATCAAAGAACAAAATGAGAAACTCAATACAGAAATAGAAAACATACAAAAACAACTAGAAAATCAGAAGCTTAACAATAAAATATCAGAAATAAACATCTCATTGGAAGGACACAGAAGTAAAATTGAAACAATGGAAAAAAGAATCAGCGAAATAGAGGAGAAAACCTGTGATACGAATTTATTTGAGGAACAATCAGAAAAAAAGAGTGAAGAAAAACAAAGAAAGCCTAAGGGTTATGTGGAACACCATCATGAGAAATAATATATGCATATTAAGAATCCAAGAAGGGGAAGAGAGAAAAAAAAAGAGTGCAGAGAGTATTTTTGAAGATATAATGACAGAAAACTCCCCAAATATTATGAAAGACAAGAAGATTTCCATCTAAGAAGGTCAACAAACCCCATACAGGATAGACCCCAAAAGAAATTAACGAAGATATACCATAATCAAAGTTTCTAGAACCAAAGACAAAAAAAGAATTTTGAGAGCAGCTTGTGAAAAGCAAAATATCAACAAGGGTCCTCAGTAAGACTAAGCACTGATGTCTCATCAGAAATCATTCAGGTAAGAAGGCAATGGGATGACATGTACAAAGCCCTGAAAGAAAAGAACTGCCAACACAGAATAATACATACAGCAAAACTGTCTTTCAAAAATGAGGGTGAAATTAGGACATTCCCAGATAGGCAGAAATTTAGGAAACTTGTAACCACCAGATCAGTCCTACAATGAATATTGAAGGGAGTCCTTCAGATAGAAAACCAACAAGATCAGACAACAACTTGAGATGAAGACACATGACAGCACCACCCAGATACCAAGCCAGGTAAAGACTTCACAAAAGTAAAATAAAGCTACGAAACTGATTACAAAGAATCAGAGATATAAAGTAGTAATCGATGACAACTTCAAAACAAAAGGGGGATTTAATGGTGTACTTATACAACTTCCATATGGAGAGGAAATAAAGGCAATTTCAAGATATGACAAACTTTTAAATATAGGATGATAAATGTAAACATCAGGGTAATCACAAAGAAAAATTAATAAATGTACTAACCAAAATAAAGAAGAAAATAAAAAAAGACCCAGTAAACACAAAAATAACAATAACAAATGAAAGGTAAAGAAAATTCATGTATAAAAAGAACTCAGCACAGAAAATAATGAAGAACAAAGAAACCGTTAACACCACAAGAAAGTATAACAAAATGGTGGCAGTAAATTCTTACCTATTGATAATCACACTGAATGTAAACAGATTAAATGCACCAGTCAAGAGGCAGAGAGTAGCATAATGGATTAAAATAAAAAATGACTCACCAATATGTTGTCTACAAGAAACACACATTAGACACAAAGAGCAGGATTGGCAATATTAATATCTGATAAAATAGACATTAATTCGACAACCATTATAAGAGTTGAAAAAGGACATTATATAATGATTAAAGGGTCAGTTCACCAAGAAGACATAATAATTATAAATATTTATTCATCCAATATCAGAGCCCCAAAATTTATAAAACAAACCGTAACAGAATTGAAGAAATAGATCTACAACAATAGTAGGAGATTTTAACACATCACTTTTGATGATGGACAGAACAAGTAGAAAGAAAATCAACAAAGATACTGTGATGGTTAAGATTGTGTGTCAACTTGGCTGGGCCATGATTCTCAGTGTTTTAATGTAATCACTCCCATAATTGAATATACTGTGAGTAGCCAATCAGATGAAAGGGAGTCTCCTTGGGTGTGTGGCCCGCATACGTATATAAGCAGATGTTCTGACTTTTTGCTCTCTCTGGATCCTGTGGCTGCCTCCTGTCGTCTCATCTCCCTTTCTTGGGACTTGAGCTGTCAGCTTATCTGCTGAACCTGGGATTCGTCAATCTGCACAGCCTGTGAGGGGGAGCCCTGCTCTCAGACCTGCTGATCTTGGGCTTGCCAGCTTCTGCAGCTGTGTGACTTGGGAAAGGCCTCTACCCTGATCTACAGACTTGGGACTTTATAGCCTGTACAATCACTTGAGCTGTTTCCTTGATATAATCTCTCTATATTTATACACTTTACTGGTTTTGCTTCTCTAGCGAACCCAGCCTAAGACAGATACAGAAGATTTGAATAACACTATTAATCAACCGGGCCTCACAGACATATGTAGAATACACCAACCAAAAGCAGCACAATACACATTCTTCTCCAATACACATGGAACATTTTCCAGAATACATCATATATGAGGCCACAAAACTAGCCTGAATAAATTTAAAAAGATTAAAATTATACAAAGCATCTTTTCTGACCATAACAGTATGGAACTAGAAATAAATAACAGGAAGAATAAGGAAAATAAATTAAATACATGGAAACTACATAACACATTACGAAAAAACTATTGGGTCATAGAAGAAATCAAAAGTGAAATTAAAAAAAAACTTAGAATCAAACGAGAGTGAGAACACAGCATACCAAAATCTTTGGGATACAGCAAAAGCAGTGCTCAGATGGAAATTTGTAGCAATAAATGCATACATTAAAAGAGGTACAAAATTAATAACTCGAACAAGTAGAAAAAGAAGAGCAAAAGAAGACTAAAGCTACCAGAAGAAAGGAAATAATAAAGATCAGAGCAGAAATAAATAAAATAGTAACAGAAAAATGATAGAAAGAATCAACAAGACTAGAAGTTGGTTCTTTGAAAGGATTAATAAAATTGACAAACCAAAGCAAGAAATGAAATTGGAGACATTAGAACAGATTCAACTGAGATAAAGATAAAATACTATGAAAAATTTTACTCCAAAAAATGTGAAAACCTAGAAGAAATGGATAAATTTCTAGAAACACACTACCTAGCTAAACTAACACAAATAGAGGAAAAAACCTAAACAGAACCATAATAAAAGAAGATATTGAAGATGTCATCACAAAACTCTCAACAACAACAAAAGCCCTGGCCCAGATGGCTTCACTGGGGAAATTTACCAAGCATTCAGAGAAGAGTTGACACCAATTCTACTCAAACTCCTCCAAAACATAGAAAAGGAAAAAATACTTCCTAATTCATTCTATGAGGTTAGCATCACACTGATACCAAAGTCAGGTAAAGACATCACAAAAAAGAAAATTACAGACCAATATCCTTCATGAATATAGACATCATAATTCTCAACAAAATTCTAGCAAACAGAATTCAACAACACATTAAGAAAATTACATATCATTAAAAACTCTCAGAAAATTGGAATAGAAGGGACATTCCTCAACATAATTAAGGACATATATGCAAAACAAACAACCAACATCATTCTCAATGGAGAAAGACTGAGAGCCTTCCGCTTGAGAATGGGAATAAGCCAAGGATGCCCATTATCACCACTCTTATTTAATATTGTACTGGAAGTCCTAACCAGAGCAATAAGGCAAGAAAGGGAAATAAAAGGTATCCAAATTGGAAAGGAAGAAGTAAAACTACCTCTATTCGCAGATGACATGAGCCTATGAACAGAAAATCTCAGAGATTCCACAAGAAAACTACTGGATCTAATAGAAGAATTCAGCAACGTGGCAGAGTACAAGAGCAACACACAAAAATCAGTTGAGTTCTTTACACTAACAAAAAGAACTCCAAAAAGGAAAACAGGAAAAACAATACCATTTACAATAGCCCCCCAAATGATAAAATACTTACCAATAAACCTAACCAGGGATGTAAACCCCCACGCGTCTGTCAGTTTGTCATACTGTGGAGGCTTGCATGTTGCTGTGATGATGGGAGTTATGCCATTGGTATTCAGATACTAGCAGGGTCACCCATGGGGCACAGGTTTCATTTGAACTTCCAGACTAAGACAGATTAGGAAGAAGGACCTGGTGATCTACTTCTGAAAAGAATTAGGTAGTGAAAACCTTATGAATAGCAGCAGAACATTGTCTGATATTGTACCAGAAGATGAGCCCGTCAGATTGGAAAGCACTCAAAAGACAACTGGGGTAGAGCTGCCTCCTCAAGGTACAGTCGACCTTAATGACTTGGATGGATTCAAGCTTTCAGGATCTTCATTTGCTGATGTGGCATGACTCAAAATGAGAAGAAATAGCCGCAAACATCCATTAATAATTGGAACCTGGAATGTACAAAGTATGAATCTAGGAAAATTGGAAATCATAAAAAATAAAGATCCATATGCTAGGCACTAGTGAGCTGAAATGGACTGGTATTGACCATTTTGAATAGGACAATCATATGGTCTACTATGCCGGAAATGACAAATTGAAGAGGAATGTCGTTCATCATCAAAAAGAACGTTTCAAGATCTAGCCTGAAGTACAAAGTGGTCAGTGATAGGATAATATCCATATGCCTACAAGGAAGACCAGTTAATATGACTTTTATTCAAATTTATGCACCAACCACTAAGGCCAAAGATGAAGAAATTGAAGATTTTTACCAGCTTCTGCAGTCTGAAATTGATCGAAAATGCAATCAGGATGCATTGATAATTACTGGTGATCAGAATGTGAAAGTTGGAAACAAGAAAGAAGGATCCATTGTTGGAAAATATGGCCTTGGTGATAGAAACGATGCTGGAGATTGAATGGTAGAATTTTGCAAGACCAACGACTTCTTCATTGCAAATACTCTTTTTTTTTACCAACATGGACCTCACCAGATGGAATACATAGGAGCCAAATCGACTACATCTGTCGAAAGAGATGATGGAAAAGCTCAATATCATCAGTCAGAACAAGGCCAGGGGCCGAGTGCAGAACAAACCATCAATTGCTCATATGCGAGTTCAAGTTGAAACTGAAGAAAATTAGAACAAGTCCAGGAAAGCCAAAGTATGACCTTGAGTATATCCCACCTGAATTTAGAGACCATCTCAAGAATAGATTTAATGCATTGAACACTCACGATTGGAGACCAGACGATTTGTGGAATGACATCAAGGACATCATACATGAAGAAAGCAAGAGGTCATTAAAAAGACAAGAAAGAAAGAAAGGAACAAAATGGATGTCAGACGAGACTCTGAAACTTGCTCTTGAACGTCGAGTAGCTTAAGTGAACGGAAAAAATGATGAAGTGAAAGAGTTGAAGATTTCAAAGCGTGGCTTGAGAAGACACAGTAAAACATTATAATGACATGTGCAAAGACCTGGAGTTAGAAAACCAAAAGGGAAGAACACACTCGACATTTCCTAAGCTGAAAGAACTGAAGAAAAAAATTCAAGCCTCAAATTGCAACACTGAAGGATTCTACAGGGAAAATATTAAACGACGCAGGAAACATTAAAAGAAGATGGAAGGAATACAAAGAGTCACTACACCAAAAAGAATTGGTCGATGGTCAACCATTTCAGGAGGTAGCATATGATCAGGAACCGATGGTACTGAAGGAAGAAGTCCAAACTGCACTAAAGGCATTGTCAAAAAACAAGGCTTCAGGAATTGACGAATACCAATTGAAATGTTTCAACAAATGCATGCAACATTGGAAGTGCCCACCTTTTTATGCCTAGAAATTTGGAAGACAGCTACCTGGCCAACCGAGTGGAAGAGATCCAGATTTATGCTTATTCCAAAGAAAGGTGATCCAACTGAATGCGGAAATTATTGAACAATATCATTAACATCACACGCAAGTAAAATTTTGCTGAAGATCATTCAAAAGCAGCTGCAGCAGTACATCGACAGGGAAGTGCCAGAAATTCAAGCTGGATTCAGAAGAGGACGTGGAACCAGGGATATCACTGCTGATGTCAGATGGATCCTGGCTGAAAGCAGGGAATGCCAGAAAGATGTTTACCTCTGTTTTACTGACTATGCAAAGGCATTCAACTGTGTGGATCATGACAAGTTATGGATAACATTGCGAAGAATGGGAATTACAGAACACTTGATTGTGCTCATGAGAAACCTGTACATAGATCAAGAGGTAGTCATTCGAATAGAGCAAGGGAATACTGAGTGGTTTAAAGTCAGGAAAGGTGTGCGTCAGAGTTGTATCTTATCACCATACTTATTCAATCTGCATGCTGAGCAAGTAATCCAAGATGCTGGACTACATGAAGATGAATGGGGCATCAGGATTGGAGGAAGACTCATTAACAACTTGCATTATGCAGATGACACAACTTTGCTAGCTGAACGTGAAGAGGACTTGAAGCACTTACTGATGAAGATCAAAGACCACAACCTTCAGTACGGATTACACCTCAACATAAAGAAAACAAAAATCCTCACAACTGGACCAATAAGCAACATCATGATGAATGGAGAAAAGTTTGAAGTTGTCAAGGATTTCATTTCACGTGAATCCCAAATCAACACCCATGGAAGCAGCAGTCAAGAAATCAAGTAACACATTGCATTGGGCAAAACTGCTGCAAAAGACCTCTTTAAAGTGTTCAAAAGCAAACACGTCACCTTGAAGACTAAGGTGCGCCTGACCCAAGCCATGGTGTTTTCAATCGCCTCATATGCATGTGAAAGCTGAACAATGAATAAGGAAGACTGAAGAAGAATTGATGCATTTGAATTATGGTGTTGGCGAAGAATAGTGACTACCACGGATTGCCAGAAGAACAAACAAATCTGCCTTGGAGGAAGTACAGGCAGAATGCTCTTTGGAAGCGAGGATGGCGGGACTTGCTCTCATGTACTTTGGACATGTTATCAGAAGGGATCAGTCCCTGGAGAAGGACATCATGCTTGTTAAAGTAGAGGGTCAGCAAAGAAGAGGAAGACCCTCAATGAGATGGATTGACACAGTGGCTGCAACAATGGGCTCAAGCATAACAACGATTGTGAAGATGGTGCAGGGCCGGGCAGTGTTTCGTTCTGCTGTACATGGGGTTGCTGTGAGTCGGAACTGTCTCCATGGCACCTAACAACAACAGGAATGTAAACAACCTGTACAATGAAAACTATAAAACACTACTGAAAGAAACTAAAAGAGACCTACATAAATGGAAGAACATTCCATGCTCATGGATTGAAATACTTAACATTGTGATAATGTCAATACTACCCAAAGTGATTTATAGATAGAATACAATCCCCATCCAAATTCCAACAACTTTCTTTACTGAAAAACTAATCACTCACTTAATATGGAAAGGAAAGAGATCCCAAATAGCCAAAGCAATATTGAAGAACAAAGTAGGAGGCCTCACACTTCCTGATTCAAAACATACGATACAGCTACAGTAACTAAAACAGCCTGGTACCGCTTCAATGACAGCCACATAGACCAATGGAATATAATTGAGATCCCAGAAAAAAATCCATCCATCTATGGGCAGCTGATTTTTGACAAGGGGTCCAAGTCCATTCAATGGGGGAAGAAACAGTCTAACAAACGGTGCTGGAAAAACTGTATATCCATTTGCAGAAAAATGAAACAGGACCCATACATCACACCATACACAAAAACAAACTCAAAATGAATCAAAGTCCTAAATGTTAACGCTTAAATTATGAAGTTCTTCGAAGATAACATGGGGACAAAACTATGGGACCTAATTTTTTTCAGAAATAGTTTATCAAACACGTCTACAAATGCACAAACAACAGAAGACAAAAGACTTTATCAAGATTTTTCTATGGAATCTTTGATCAAAATGTTCAGTAATGGTATGCACCTAGGAGTGGAATTGCTGAGTCATATGGCAGTTTTATTTTTAGTTTTTTGAGTAACCCCCACATTGTTTTCCACAATGGCTGTACCATTTTGCATTCCTACCAGCATTGGGTAAGGGTTCCAATTTCCCCACATCCTAACCAACTTTTGTTATTTTATGTTTTTTTTTTTTAAATCTTAGCCATCCTAGTGGGAGCAAAATGGTATCTCATTGTGGTTTTGATTTGCATCTCTCTGATGGCTAATGATGCTGAGCATCTTTTCATGTGTTGGTGGCCATTTGAATGCTCTCTTGGGTGAAACGTCTATTCAAGTCCTTTGCTCATTTTATTATTGGGTTAGGGAGAAAATGCAGAACAGTATTTCAAATTCTCATGGACTCCAGACTTCCTCGTTAGATGAACCCCTGAAACTATTGCCCTGAGATAGTCTTTAAACCCTAAACCAAAAATATCCCCTGAAGTCTTCTTAAAGCCAAACAATAGTTTAGCTTAACTAGTAAAACAATGTCTGCCTTGAGCATTATGCTCTTTTAAGAACTATCTATATAGGATCAAACTGACAACAGCAACTCTAAAGATTAGATAGGAACCTTAGGGGGCAGTGAATTTATGTTAATAGGCAGGAACAACTCCGAAAAGGGGGGTGAGAATGGTTACAAAACTCGAACAATGTAATCAGTGTCATTAAATGGTACATGCAGAAGCTGTTGAATTGGTGTATGTTTTGCTGTGTATATTCTCAACAACAACAACAACAAAATAAATAAAATTATACACACATGAAAAAAAAAGTTTATCAAAAGAGTAAAAAGACAACCTACAGACTGGGAAAAAAATCTTTGGGAATGACATATCTGATAAGGGTCTTAATCTCTGAAATGTATAGAAAACTTCAACAACTCAACAACAAAAAAGACAAACAATCCAATTAAAGAATGGGCAAAGGACATGAACAAACACTTCACCAAAGAGGACCTTCAAGAGGCCAACAAACACAGTGTCCGGCTACCACTACTGACAGTTCTGATCAGGGCCACAATAGATGGATCCTTATAGAACAGGAGAGAAATGTGGAACAAAATTCAAATTCTTAAAAAGTCCGGACTTTTTGGACTGGTTCAGACTAAAGGACTCCTAAAACTATCACCCAGAGATTCACTTTAAACCTTAAACCAAAATTATCCCTTGAGGTCACCTTTTAGCTAAATAGATAGGCTCATAAAAATAAAAAATATCTCCTGTGAGTAATGAGCTTCTTTAAGAAAAATCATCTAGAGGAGTCCAAATCATCAAAAATTACTCTAAAGCAAAGATGAGACAGTAAGGGGGTAGGGAAACTAGAGTACAGGAAATGGTACAACAAAACAAAATGAAAGAGAATAATGACATATTGTGAAAAATGTAACCAATATCACTCAATAATTTGTGTAGAAATTGTTAAGTGGTAACCTAATTTGCTGTGTAAACTTTCACCGTAAATACAATACAGTATTAATTTAAAAATGCAAAGATATATATTTTGAAATAAAGAGATAATTTTTCTCCTTCCTTGCCTCTGTTGCAAAAAACTAAAATATCCTATTTGAAAAAAAGAAAAAAGAATTCTCTGAAATAGTAATTCTTACCTGCCAGCTTGGCAACAATCCAAAGTATGACAATATACCCTGTTGATGAGGTTTTTGGGGAAAAGGGAACAACTCCTATGAAGGGGGATCTGGCAATATCTACCAAAATTACAGATCTATTTTTCCTTTGACCTAACAATCGCACTTTTGGGAATCTTAGACACATACGTAATGGTACAAAATTACATATGTACAAAGACATTCATACAAAGGGTGCCCTTTCAGGCATAAAAATTCCACAAAATCACAAAAACAAAACTACATCAAAAATGAAGATCATCATGTACTGTTGTAGAGAGATCTTCAGAATTTTTTTTTAGTGAAAAAAATCTTAAAGTGCAAACCAGTGCATATAGTATACTATCTTTTGTAATATAAATAAAAAAAATAGTTGCTGTCGAGTTGATTCTGACTCATGGTGACCCCATGTGTGTCAGAGTAGAACTGTGCTCCATAGGGGTTTCAATGGCTAATTTTCCAGAAGTAGATCTTCAGGCTTTTCTTCAGTGGTGCCTCTAGGTGGACTCAAACCTCCAACCTTTCATTTAGCTGAGCATGTTAACCATTTGCACCACCCAGGAAAATAAAATGTATAATCATATTTGATTGTATTTGCATAAATAAACATTGAAAAGATAAATAAGAAACTAATAAAACGATGACCTGTAGGAGACTGGAGGGGGTGGGACAGAGGTGCTTGGGGGCAGGAGTGTAAATGAGATGTCTTAGAGTATCTCTATTTATATTGTTTTGACCTTTCAACCATGCAAATTCACTTAAAAAAATAAAGATAAAAACCATCTCTTACCTGCTTCGTCTGTATTTCCTTTTACTGTTTGCCTGTTCCGTTGTTTGGCATGCTGGTCTCATCATAGAATGATCCCCAAACTCCAGAATCTGAAGGCATTTTCTACAGGACTTTTCATTTCTCAAGAGAAAAAATAATCTTCTTTGGAGCCAGATGCTTGACAGTTGGCATTCTGGGAGCAGGGGAGAGAGGAGAGGAACTGAGGAGTCCCACAGTTAGCATGCAGACTTTCATTTTATCCACCTGTTTTCAGCTCTGCATCCACTTCTGCCCTCCACTAGGTCTGTTCAATTTCTTCATAGAATGAACCTTTGCTTTCTGTGATGAGATATGGGTTGTGGGGTAACTGCTTGGTTTTCAGGGTGGTGATTCAACCACTTTGTATATAGACTTTCAACTAATTACGTTGAAGTTGTCAAGGATTTCATTTTACTTAGATCCGCAATCAACGTCCATGGAAGTAGCAGTCAAGAAACCAAACGGTGCATTGCATTGGGCAAATCTGCTGCAAAAGACTTCTTTAAAGTGTTCAAAAGCAAAGGCGTCACTTTAAGGACTAAGGTGTGCCTGACCCAAGCCATGGTGTTTTCAATCACCTCATATGCATGAAAAAGCACAATGAATAAGGAAGACTGAAGAAGACTTGATGCTTTTGAATTGTGCTGTTGGTGAAGAATATTGACTATACCGTAGACTGCCAGAAGAATGAACAATTCTGTCTTGGAAAAAGTACAGCCAGAATGCTCCTTAGAAGCAAGGATGTTTGGACATGTTATCAGGAAGGACCATTTCCTGGAGAAGGACATCATGCTTGGCAAAGCAGAGGGTCAGTGAAAAATCCATCCTCAGCCAGATGGATTGACGCAGTGGCTCTAACAATGGACTCAAGCATAACAACAATTGTGAGGATGGTGCTGGACGGGGCAGTGTTTCGTTCTGTTGTACATAGGGTTGCTATGAGGTGGAACCGACTGGACTGGCACCTAACAACACAACAACAAAATGTTATATTAACCCCATGCCCATCCTAGTTTTCTGAGGTGTCTGATACCCGTAAGCCCTGTTCTTCTAAGAGTCCTTCAGGGTGAATTAGCTCACTTGCTTCTTATAGATATGCTCCTCTGCAGGCACTTAGCTTGTTGCACTTCCTCCTCTTCTGCTGAGTCAGTTACCTCTCCTTCATCTACTTTCTGCCCTCCAAAAATTTCTTGAATTCTATTGTCTGCTATTGTCTCCTCTGTCATTTTATTTGACCTCATGGGTTTATACTCCTTTTCTTTCTCTGCTGTTTCTTTAATGGGGTTTCAGGAGGGAAAATAAATAAATGCATGTGATCAAACTTTCACGTTTAACTAGAAACACATTAACTTAAAAAAATTTATTCTTTTTAAAATAATGTCCACAATAAGATATTGTAAAAAATTCAAACAACATAGAAGTGTGTGTAGTGAAGAATTACACTTACTTAGACAGATCTGTCCCTGGGTGATGCAAATGGTTAAGTGCTCAGTTACTAACTGAAAGGTTGACAGTTCAAACCCACTCAGAGGCACCTTGGAAGACAGGTGTGGCAATCTGCTTCCAAAAGGTCACAGCCTTGAAAACCCTATGGTCTTTGCCTTCTGCTACTAGGATTAGGTCCCTGGAATGTACTGCCTGGTAGGAGTGTCTTTGTTTGCCTGGTGGCTTTGGCTACAAGATAGTCTAACAATGTTATATGTGAGGGGGCTTTTGGCCACATAGTATCAGTTCTGATCTCTGGAGGAACTGGAGACTAAAAGTATTAGCCCATCCTCCAGGAGGGGCTAGAAACTAAAGTCCAGTCACATGGGTAGTATGTGATCAAGCCCCAATAAAAACTCAGGACGCTAAAGGTTCAAGTGAGTCCCTGGTTGGCAATGCTCTGTGTGTATTGCCATACATTGTGACCAGGAAGAGGTAACGCCATCCAGGATTCCATGGGGAGAGGATGACTGGAAGCTTCCCATTTAGACCCCTCCTAGGATCTGCCTTATGTATATCTTCCCTTGGCTGATTCTAATTTGTATTTTTTCACTATAATGAAACTATAACCGTAAGTATATTGCTTTCCTGAGTTCCTCGAGTTATTCTAGCAAATCATCAAACTTGAGGGTGGTCATGGGACCCCTGAATTTGTAGGCAGCTGGTCTGGTGTGAGGGTGGCCCTGTGGACCCCTGAACTTGCGGCTGGTGTCTGAAGTGAAGGCAGCCTTGTGGAGACTGTTTCCTCAGACTTTGCAGTTTCGCCAAACTCATTGAAAAGTGAATACATAAAAAAGCCAAAGTCTCCCATACCACACATCAGAGGTAGCACTGTCAACAGTTCAGAGCGTATTCTCCAGGTTTTTTTCTCATGCTTTGGTTTGTTGATTTAACTCCAGTGCCAAAATTACAATGGCTCTAAGTTCTACTTCCTACTTTATCAGAAACTTTGTCTTATTCACCATGTCCCCAAGTTAACTTTTTAACTTTTTGCTTAAAAATAATTTGAAACTTACAAAATATGACAACAATAAAAATATATAAAGAGCATCCACACACTCATCACCCACATTCACCATTTTTAACATTTTACCCTTCCCCCATATAATACAAACACATACATTATTTTTTTTTCCTGAACCATAACATTTACTCCTAAATACTTAAGCATGTAGTTTCCTAAGAATAGGGATATTCTGTTATATAACCATAGTGAAGCTATCAACTTTATACATTATATTCTCCAGTAATTTGATCTAATCCACCATCCATATTCCAATTTTTTCAGTGTTATGGATTGAATTGTGTCCCCTAAAAAGATACGTTGAAGTCCTAACCCCTGGTACCTGTGTGCATGATGTTGTTTACAAATTGGGTGTTTGAAGATATTATCATTTAAGCTAACTTGAGGTCATACTGGGGTAGGGTGGGTTCTTATCCAATTTGAGTGGTGTCCTTATAAAAGAGAAGAAACAGAGAGAGAGACATAGAAGGGAGACGGCTATGTGAAGATGGAGGCAGATATTTGGAGAGCTTGCGGCTGCAAGCCAAGAAACACCTGAGGCTATCAGAAGCTGAGAGAGACAAGAAAGGAACCTCTCCTGGAGTCTTCAGGGAGAACATGACCTTGCCGACACCCTGAATTCAGACTACTAGCCTCCAGAACTGTGAGGACTATACATTTCTGTTCTTATAAGCCATCCAATTTGTGGTATTTTGTTATGGCAGCCCTAGGAAACCAATGCATCAGTTCATCTAACAGTGTCCTTGGTAGCATATTTTCCCCCTCCAGTACAGAATCCAGTCTAGGGTCAGGAATTACATTTAGTTGTCATACATCTTTTTTGTTGTTGTTGTTAGGTGCTGTTGAATTGGTTCTGACTCATAGCAACCCTATGTACAACAGAACGAAACACTACCCGGTCCTGCGCCATGCTCACAATTGTTGTTATGCTTGAGCCCATTGTTGCAGCCATTGTGTCAATCCATCTCATTGAGGGAAAAATCGGCCAGTGAAAACCTTATAAATATGTCTTTAGGCTCCTTTAATCTGGAACAGTTCCACAGTCTTTCTTTGTCTTTTATACCATTGATGTTTTTGAAGCACACAGTCTCCGTCCTCTCCCCTACCCCCAATTTTTAACAAATAAAACATTTCTCTTTTTGTGTTCGTCTGATGTTTCCTCATGATTTGATTGGAATTATGCATTCTAGGCTGGAATACTGCATAGGTGATGTGTTCTCAGGGTCTCACATCTGGAAGCACACATGTCCAGCTGTCCCTCACAGGTGATATTAATTTTGTTCATCTGGTCAAAGTATTGCCTGATTTCTCAGGTGAATAATTACTGTTTATTTTTCTCCCTTTCAACTAATAAACAGTCTTTGGGAGACAAATAAGACCATGCAAATATCCTGCTCCTCATCAAAATTTCCCCCTAGTTTTAGTATCAATTGGTCACTCTTTGCCTCATCCAATCTTTACCATTATGGTTGCAAAATGATAATTTTCCAACTTCAGCACTCCCTCCACATCTGCCAGTCAGCTCTCAGCATTCTGTTGTAAGCAAGAGCCCTCTGTTCTCCCTCCCTCTAGAGTCTGAGTCTCTCGGAAGACTGAGATTCTGGACTGAGATTCTGTATACCGCCACCAGCCTTGGACCCTAGCTACGACAGACCTCTGCCAAGGATGAGCTGCTGGTCAAGTCTTCCTGATACCACATGTTAAAGGCAAAAGCCTGAAGTCTAAAGATTTGGACTCAAACCATAGAACTAACCTTATATTGTCAGGATTGTCTAGTCTTAATTAAAAGTCTTGAGGTCTTAACCTGTGTGCCTTGCCACGACTACCTTGCAATAAACCAAATGAGTTTCCATATGAAAAAAAGAGCCCTCTATCTATCTCTCTATTTATTTATCAATTAATTAATTAATTAACTATCAGTATGGGTTCATGAATTTGTATTTTGTCCAACGGTTTACAACTCATTTTTGTACCTACTTATTTTGGTACTCAAACTGACCAGTGGGAGCCCCTTTAAACTGGCTCCTATGTCATGTCCCATTTTTTTTTCCTGGAACACTTCCTTCCTTTCTGGCATAACACAATGTTCCGTGCTCATATTGTTCCTACTTTGTCTCAGCCTTGGAATCAGCCATTTCTCCGGGAAGCCCTGGTTTCCTTTAGTGGAGAATCATATTAAAGACCAAGACTTGGGTGCTAGGTATGTTTATCACTACCAGAGTGTCTTTCCTTCTTGGCCCTTTCAGTGGATAGAGTATATGTATACATATACAAATAAATATTCATATGTTAATATACATGCTTATATATGAACACATATATTCAAATATATGTATGTATGTACACATAAACATTCCTATACACATACATATGCATGTCTTAGAAATGAAGAGTTCACACTGATGCCTCCAATTCCAATCCATCCAAACATGGTTCTTTCTTACCTTTCTTTATATTTGATGGCTGTACTTTCTTCCACAGTGAGAGCCATGGTGCCAACAATATTAATATTTTACCCATTAGCTTAATTCTATAACACATCTAAGATAGTTTCAGAATTGCTTAATCTATACCTCTACAATAAACAAAACTACTAAAAAGAGTTTCCCCCAGTTATTTTTGAGAGTTTACAAAGGGGTGGCTTACATTTGCCCACAAAGTAGTTTGGAAGCTTCAATCCACACATCATGTTTGCCATGGCTCTGTGATCTCTGGATGCTACCAAAGCTGCCCATCCTTGGAGTGTCAGAGCATTGTGGAGGTTCCATGCAGAGCCACAGACAATGGCTTTCTCTTGTCTCTGTCACAACAGAAGCTCCATGTGTGTGAAGAGACTCACAACTTCTCTCTTAAACAGTTCTAACAGTTTCTGGCCCTCAATCCTCACACAGAATCTCACAGTCTCTGCCTCCCACTCTTCTAATCATAGAGGATCAGTCTAGAACACATGTTGAACAGACAGCACGCCATCCTAGCTATCATCCTACTCTCTCTCCCTTCGCTCAGAAATTTCTTCCCACAGCAGATGCAACTTTTCCTTTTACCTCAGGAGCTTTTTTCCCCATTACTATCAAATATGTTTTTATTACCATGAATTACCTGGGTTATTTCCTGGATTACCATGGAAAGTGGGATAGGGCCAACCCTTCTGGTAGCAATATGCATTACATTTGGATAACACAACAGGAAGAGCCTTTGGGGTGATTTTCCAAGAACAGAGGTGTAGCTCACCCTAAAGAATCCCAAAGTGCATAGATAATTTTAGATAAAACTAGCAGGAACATCAAGATTCCCTGGGTGATGCAAATGGTTAAGCTCTCCACTACTAACTGAAAGGTTAGTGGTTCATATTCACCCAGAGGTGCCTCATTAGAAAGTCCTGGCAGTTTTTTTTTCTGAAAGGTCACAATCTTGAAAACCTTATGGAGTGCAGTTCTATTCTTCAACACATGGGGTTGTCATGAGTCAGAATAAACTCTAAGGCAACTGGTAGCAGGAACATCTTTTATTTTAATAGTGTAGTGGGGAAGAGAAAGGGCTCTGGAGTCAGATCATCTGTGTTGGCATTCTGGCTTCACCATCTTCTAGTCATATGGCCTTCAGCAAGTTACTTAACCTCTGTGTGCCCTAGTTTCCTCATCTGTAAAATGGACATAAGAGCCCTCCATTCTCCTTTATTTATTATCAGTATGGACTCATGAATTTCTGTATTGTCCAATGGTTTACAACTCATTTTTGTATCTACTTATTTTGTACCTACTTGCATCTAATTCATAGGCTTGATGTGAGAATTATATGAGATAATCCATGTAATCACTTAGAATAGTGTCCAGCTCATAGTACTGGTTCAATAAATGCTGGATAATTATTACGTGTTTATTTTAAATTGCGTAGAAAAAAATGTAACTAGCACATAAAACTATAATTTCACAAGTATCACTGCTTAAGATGAGGCAAAGTAAAAAACATGAATCAATTTAAAGGAAAATATTAAGCAAATTATAATACAGCCTGTGCTTGAACATGGCAAAAATTGGGCCAAGCCTCCAAGTAACACTTATAGGAGTGAAGGGGGTGTTCAGAGAGCAGAGAAAGACGCAGTGACACACACAGAGAAGGGTAGTGGTTGACCAAATATACCTATAAAGACTTAAAAAAATTGTTGCAAAAATACAGATGACACAACATTTGCCAAATCAACATTTTTCTTGTATATTTTCAGCTACTCGTTCTTGGAGAGCTTTAAGTGTGTCTGAAGAGTTTGGACCTGTTTCACAATTATGGTGTGAAAGGGTCTGTTCCATCACTAATGTGAGTTTCTACTGTCCTGCTCAACGTATTTTTGACCACGGGATGTCTCTTTTGAAGGTCTGCTTGAGATTTGTGCCTGGCACATTTATGCTTCTGCAGTTCTTCCCAAACTGAAGTTATTTACAAACCACAGTTATAACTTTCGCCGTATCTATCACTTGAATAACAATAATAATGAACGTTTTCTTTAAGTTGACTTAAAATTAATTCACCTTTTAAAATTTAACTTTTTCTTAAGCCATAATAGTCCATGAAAACATGGGGTTTAGTGGATTGAGTGTATTTTTCTAGTACTTAGTAATATAAATGGGTAACCATTAAAATAAAATATGCTCATTCAAAAATCACCTAAAATTATCTACGCTACTATCAGTGGTAGGTCCCTGGGAGGCGCAAATGTTTTGTGCTCACCTGCTAACCTAAAGATTGGCGGTTTGAATCTACACAGTGGTGATCTGCTTCTGTAAAGATTACAGCCAAGAAAACCCTATGGAGCACTTCTACTATGTAAGACATGGGGTTACCATGAGTTTTTTTTTTTCCAGTGGTATGAGTACCACCCTTAGGAAACACTGTGCTAGTGGAAGGATCAGAGGATGTCTGCTATAGTGGTTTTCTAACTAATCACAGTCCTTGTTATCTAGGATGAACTGGTACCAGAAAAAGACCACTTAAAGAGAATGTGGGTGAAACAGGGAAAGTTTCATGATAAATAGTGGAAAATAAAAGGTTCAATTGGGATTTCAGTTCAAAAGTGAAACAATTATGAAAAGAAGAGTATCTTACATTTAATTGAAGTTTTAATTCAACTATTTGCTAATTCTTAGAACAAACAATGAATTGTTGCTTTTTGGGGTGTAATTTTATGACAAACTTATGTGATAGCATGACTACAACATCCGTCACTTTACTTTTGACTTTCATTAGAGACTCATTTTTGCAAAAATGTTTGAGAGCTGTGTAATTTTTTTTCAAGGACCTCTCCTAAACTTTTATTATTCAAATAATTCTCTTTTGAAATGTTAATGCTGTCATCATCCTTGTCCATTTTCTCTTTTTCAATTGTTAATTGATCTAACTTTGCCAGGTCATCATTTGCCAATGACTTTGTGAGTTATCTGAGCAGTTCTCCAACATTTTGCATCTACTTCATACTTCTGCATCTTTTGCAAAATTTTCAATTCCACTTTGCAAATTTGCACTGCTCATTGTTCCATATTTACAGGAAAGAAAGACCATTGATGCAATGGGCAGAGATAGACACTAGTCTTAGTCAAAGAGAGACGTGGAAATGGGGCCTAATTTTACTATATTTAGTTCACTGATGAATTTTTGTGTTATGACAACTTTTGCTTCCTGCAGGAACTTGCTGTGTGACTCTGATAATGAATACTTGCATAATAAGAACCCCTCTGTACTTTCTAACAAATTATATCTTTATTTCATTTGCTGTTGTTGTTAGCTGCTGTTGAGTCAGCTCTGACTCATGATAATCTTATGTATAACAGACAGAAACATTGCCTGGTCCTGTGCCATCTTCATGATTGTTGCTATATTTGAGTCCATCGTTTATCTTAGGCAATAGTCCATGATATCAATGGTTTCTTCTTTAGTATCTTCTTTAGTAGTAGCAACGTTATTTTTAAACAGGTGGATACCATTATTGTAGGTCTTAATAATCTACGGGAAAGAAAAATTGTAATACCAGTGAGCCAGATTGACCAAAGGCTTTAACACTAACTTAATCAGACCATTCCCCACTCATAATAATTGCAAAATAGGCTTATATTGGTTGACAAATAAAGAAAAGACATGCAGGAAAAGACTTGCATAGTAAGTATATCAAGCTATAAGATTTGTCAAGAACTGTGAAAGATTTGGGATTTTACTTGCATGCCAGTTTCATGGATGCTGGCAGAAGGCATGAAACTCTGGGTCAGAGATTCAGGATTTTATTACTTATTGAACAGCAAGCAGTATGAGCTTCATGTTTGTGTTAGTTCCCCTTGCTGCATCCTCTACACACACACACCAAGTCCCACAGGGGTGACACAGAGGAGCCTGTGTGGAAGCTGTGTAAACAGTAGGTTTACATCTCATTTATTATGGTAGTAATAAGACTAGGGTCACAACAAATGAACCTTATCTGATTAGTCAGAGCCAATAATTTTGACAGTTCCTCAAATGATGGGCAAAGTGAAATTATAAAAATTGACCTTTTCAACTGTATAAAAAACTGGGATAGAATCACTGGGGAAGGCATTCCCAAGACTCTGTAGTCTAAAAATTTGACCATTAACTGGTGTCTTTAACCACTCCAAGTAACCTTAACTTTCTAGTTAGGTAAATAAAATCTTAGCCCTGGGAAAAAATAAGAATAAAAAAAAAAAAACAAAAACAAATCAGAAGCAGAATTGGAAATAGAATAGATAAGAAACATCTTTTTGCAAAACAGTTGTCTTTTCAATGAGGCATGAAGACCCAACATGACAACCCCCATTAAATTCCCACTCCTAGCTTAAATACTACTTCTTTTGAGAAGTCTTTATTTTTCCAGATAAATTTAGTCTCTCCATTTTCTCAAATAATTTTGTTTATAACATCTCTTATAGCAGCTATCACATTCCCTCACACAATAATAGTTCTCTTATATACTCTACCAGATATGGTTTCTGTCTCCAAGCAGCTTAAAATCTGGTTAATAAAATTTCATTCCTAAAATGGGTCTTTTTCCTTCATTTTTTATTATTTATTATTTTTTCCTTATTTTTGTTTCTCTTCTTGTTTTCCATAGAAAGAAGGTGCTCAATAAATGCTTGTTGACTATAACTGAACAAAATAAATGGAAATAATAATACCTTGTATGTATTTGATGGAGAAAGATGTGGCAGTCTGCTTCTGTAAAGATTACAGCCTTGGAAACCCTATGGGGCAATTCTACTCTGTCCTACAGGGTCACAATGAGTCAGAATTGACTCAGTGGCAGTAGGTTTGGTTTGGTTTGGTTTTATATGTATATATAACTTTTGAAACATGTCAAAGCTCTGTTATATAAAGGATTCATTTGATATTCACAAAATCCCTGTGAACAAAAAAGGACTGCCTTTGTTATTCTTGTTTGACAGATGAAAGACCTGAGGCACAGAGAAATAACTGACTTGCTCCACATAACACATCTTGTTGGGAATTAAACTGATACAGATTTTATATATATGTATATATCCAAATGTCTTCCTCCCTCCCTCCCTTCCTTCCATATCTATCTATCTATCTATATATCTATCTATCTATATATCTATCTATCACGTTAAAATATTCTTACTTTTTACTCAACGAGTCATTAATAGGAATCTACCCTAAGGAGGTAATCTGAAATACAGAGAGTAATTTTTGTGAAAGGATGCTCATCACAATGTTATATACAACAGTGAAAAAGTGGAAATAGCCTAAAATGCTCAACAAGAGGTAAGTAGTTAAATACATTATAGTAATCCATACAATAGAATATTTTATTTTTAACAATTTGTTGTATTTATTTTCAGATTATTTTTCTCTTAATAAAAAACAAACAAACGAAACAACCCATTGCTATTGAGTCGATTCTTACTCAAGGTGACTCTATGTGTCATAGGGTAGAACTAAGATTTGTAGGGTTTTCTTGGCTATAATCTTTATGGAAGCAAACAACCAAGGCTTTCTTCTGTGGTGCCACTGGGTGGGTTCAAACTACTAACCTTTCAGTTAGTAGCCAAGAGCAAACTGCACCACCCAGGGACCTCTTCATATATACATATGGTTAAAAAAAAAGTAAGATAGTGTGGCACTGGCATACAATAGAGATATAGAACAATGGAATAAAATTGAGAGTCCAGAAATACACCCTAACATTTATGATCAATTGATCTTTGACAAAGGGGCAACAACAATTCAATGGAGGACAGAATAGTCTTTTCAACAAATGGTGCTCAGACAACTGGATATTCAAATACAAAAGAATGAATTGGACCCCTACCTCACACCATAAACAAAAATTAACACAAAGTGGGTCATAGATCTAAATCTAAGAGCTAAAGTATAAAACTTTTACAAGAAGACATAAGAGGAAATCTTTGTAACCTTGGATTAGCCATTTCCAGACTTGTTAGACATATGGTATCCCAACCACTTTTATGCCTCTGGAATTCTTTGGGAAGGAGGTAGCCAATTTTAATGCATTTAGCCTCAAGATGGGAGATTTTGAAATGTGTGAAACTCAAGAGCCCTGAGTTGGAGCCTTATTTTTCTATAGATTGAATATTGTCCTAGGTGATACCTACTGGATGTGTGAATTTTCTAAACTTTTGACAGTTTTGCCTTTATTTATTTATTTATTATTTATTATTTTGCCTTTATTTCTGTGAGGTAAGCCTCCTCACTATGTTTCCCAGTTACTGTGTTCTTCTTACAGGGTACTTATTGTGAGAATAAGCTATTCATAGCCTTCATTCAGTCATAGTGGCCATTTTCTCCTTGACATTGTTCATTGTTTCCAAGTGTTACTGATTCCCTGCTTTTCTAGCTTCTGAACAGTAAATAATGCCTTTGCAATAACGACTAATGCATTGTAGTGGTACTTTTCAAAAGACTCGAACTCCTATTAGTTATTCTTACCACACTCTCAATCTTAGAGCCCAATCATTGCTTCCATGTGTAGCAGGTGGGATGCACCGCTGTGAACAGTTCTGCAGTATTCCAGGGCAGCTGTTTCTGCTTCTTAGCTGTTCATACTGCTTTTGTTATAATGAAGAATACGTAGTAGTGGTAATTTTCCTGAGATTCAGATTCCTTTAATTTTATTTATTTGGCCTGTAAGTATTGCTTTTGCAATAATTAAGAATGCATTGTAGTGGTAATTTTCCTGAGATAAAAAATACCTTGACTTTATTCATTTTGGCTGTAAGTACTGCTTTTGCAGTAAGGAAGAATGCATTGTACCATGTTTTGAAAAGTTTCATGAAAAATAATAAAAAGGCTAAGAAGAAGGAGACTAGAATAAAAAGTATGTGCAGTCATTGCCAGGTGCCTTCATGTTTTGCCTCATGTTTTGTAAATTTTCAAGAAAAAATAAATAAAACGAATTTTATCATTGACTCGTATCTGCAGGATTTATTATGTCCAGCATCTGCTGGGACATATGTGATCCCAGGTAATGGGTATCAAAATTCATAACTCATAATGAAAACTCTGAATTGGTCCTTTAATCAGCATGCCTTCTGTTAGTGAAAACACATAATAACAACATAAAATTTAAAGGAGAAAATAATTGCATCTTGAAAGGGTCAGGCAATGTTTTCTTACATGTGATGCAAAAATCACCAAGTGATAAAAGAAAAATAATAGATAAATTGGACTTCCTCAAAATTAAAAACTTTTGTGTTATAAATTATACCGTTAAGAAGTGAAAAGACAACCTACAGGCTGAGAGAAAATATTTACAGATTATATGCCTAATAAGGGATTTTTATCCAGAATATATAAAGAATTCTTACAACTCAATAATAAAAAGAAACAATCCAATTTTTAAAAAATGGGCAAAAGACTTGAATAGACATTTTTCCAAAGAAGATATGCAAAAGGCCAAGAAGCACACGAAAATATGCTCAAGGTCATTAGTTATTAGGGAAATGCAAATCAAAAGCACAGTGATATACCACTTCACACCCACTAGGATGGCTATTATCAGAAAAAATGGAAACTAGCAAGTGTTGAGGAGGATGTGGAGAAACTGGAACCCTCATACACTGCTAGTAGGAAAGTAAAATGTGCACCTTCTGTAGAAAACAGTTTGGCAGTTCCTCAAAAAAAATAAACAGAATTATTAACATATGACTCAGCAATTGCACTCTTAGTTATCTACCCAAGAGAAATGAAAGCATATGTCTACCAAAAACTTGTACACAAATATTCATAGCAGTGTTATTCCTAAAAGTCAAAAAATGGGAATAAGCCAAATGTCCATCAACTGATGAATGATTAAACAAAATGTGGTATATACATACAGTGGAATATTATTCAGCCATAAAAAGGAAAGAAGTACTGATACATGCTACATCATGAAGGAACACTGAAAACATTATGCTAATTGTAAAGAGCCAGTCACAAAAGACCACATATTGCATGATCCCATTTGTATTAAATTTTCAGAATATGCAAATCCCTAGAGACAGAAATTAGATTAGTGGTAGCATAGGGCTAAGGGTAGAAATGTGGGGGGGTGGGAAAGGACTACTAATGGGTGCAAAGTTTCTCTTAGAAATGATGAAAATGTTTCAAAATTAGATCATGGTGATCATTGCACAACTCTGTAAACATTTTCAAAACCATTGAATTGTTCACTTTAAAACGGGTGAAGTTTATGGTATGTTAATTATATCTTAATAAAGCTATTAAAAATGGCATCATACAATACATGCTTTCTATAAATGGCTTTATTTAATCATCAATTAATTGTTAATAAATTTCATGCTAATATATTTCTATAACATTTAAATATTTTTTCTAATTACTGAAGTAATGCATATTCATTGGAAACAAATCTCAAAGAATAGAGAAATGCCTAACATAGAAAACCAAAATTTCCACATAATCCTATTATTCCCACATAATTCAATTAATAGTTAATACAACAATATGTTTAATGGCTTCTTAGTATTCTGTTACATGGCTGCAACAAAATTTACTGTGTTAATTCCATATTATTTTTTATTTAGCAATGAATTGAAAGCAATGAATCACACTGCTCTGAACATCTTTGTATATACATCTTGATGCAATTGCCCAATTATCTTGTTAGAATAAATTCTTACAAGTGTATTTGATGGTTCTAGTGTATGAATATTTTTTGAGTTTTTCTGTTATGTACTTCCCAATTTTTTTTTTTGAATTTTATCCACTTTTTTTTTTTATTGTACTTCAGGTGAAGGCTTACAGAACAAATAGTTTCTCATGAAACAGTAGTACACATATTGTTTTATGACACTGGTTAACAACCCCACAACATGTCAACCCTCTAACTTCTCAACCTTTTTTTTGGTGAAAATACGCATAGCCAAAGAGACACCATTTCAAAAATTTCTACATGCACAGTTCAATGACATTGACTATGCTCTTCCAATTGTGCTGCTATTCTCACTTAAGATGAAGGCTTACAGAACAAAATAGTTTCTCATTTAACAGTTACTACACATGTTGCCCTACGACAATGGTTAACAATCTCACAACACATCAACAATATCCTTACTCAACCTTGGGTTCCCTATCACCAGCTTCCTTGTCCCCCTCTGCCTTCTGGCACTTGTCACTGGACTACTGTACCTCATTAGTCCTATTTGGTTTTACGGGGCTGTCCACTCCCAAGCTGAATGGTGAACCTCAGAGATAACTTCACCACTGAGCTAAAAGGGTGTCTGGGGGCCGTACTCTCGGGGTTTCTCCAGTCTCCTTTAGGCCAGTAAATCTGGTCTTTTATTTTGTGAGTTAGAATTATGCTGTACATCCTTCTCCAGCTCTGTCCAGAACCCTCTCTTGTGATCCTGGTCAGAGCAGTCAGTGGTGGTAGCCAGGCACCATCTAGCTGTACTGGACTCAGTCTGGTGGAGGCCTTGGTAGCTGTGGTCCATTAGTCTTTCGGACGAATCTTTTCCTTGTATCCTGTTCTCTTCATTCTCTCTTGCTCCCGAAGGGATGAGACCAGTGGAGTATCTTAGATGGCCGCTCACAGGCTTTTAAGACCCCAGACACTACTCACCAGGGTAGAATGTAGCACATTGTCTTTATAAGCTGTGTCATGCCAATTGAGCTAGATGTTCCCCGAGACCATGGTCCCCAGAGCCTTCCACCCAGCAATTCAGTCCCTCAGGGAGTCTGGATGTGTCTACGGGGCTTCCATGACCTTTCCTTGTACAAGTTGTGCTAGTTTCCCCTGTATTGTGTACTGTCTCACCCTTCACCCAAGATACCACTTATCTATTGCCTATTTAGTATTTCCCGTACTTCCCAATTTTACTCGAAAACATTATATCAGTTGTACTCTAATTTGAAGAATGTCTGTTTTCTTACACCTTTTCCAACCTTGGCTATTATTTTTTTTATTAAAGCATCTTTGCTAGTTTGATAGGTGAAAATGGTGTCTTTTGAAATTATTTTTTATTATAATTAAGTTGAGTGCTTTTTCAGGAACTTTTGGCTATTTGTATTCCTTTATGAATTACTTATTCCTGCCCTTTACTCATTTTTAAAACAGAGGTGTTTATCTTTTTCTTCAAAACTACATTCAATAGAATAGTATATAGCCAAATAAAAATGCTTTTTTAAAATACAGAATAGACTTTTATTTTTTTTAGCAATGCTATTGATTTTATGTATTTGTTTTGCATTCAACAACCTTAATAAACTCTTATTTCTAACAGTTTGTAGATTCTTCTGTATTTTTTATTTTGTTTCTTTCTAATCTTTATAACTTTTATTTCTTTTTCTTGTCTTATTACACTTATAAAAGTTCCAGTACAATGTTGAATGGAAGTGATGACAGAAAGCATCCTCATTGTGTTCCTGTTCTTAAAGGGAATACTTTTCAATATTTCACCATTAGGTATAAATTTTGCTATTGGTTTTTTTAGTAGCTACCATTTAGCATGGCGACCCCCTGAGTCAGACTTGACTGGACAGCAACTGATACTGGTACCATTTACCAGACTAACGAAGTTGCTTTCTGCTTCTAGTTTGCTAGAAATATTAGTTATGAAACAATATTGAATATTATCAAACATTTTTCTACATTTATTCAGATGATTGTGTGACTTTCTCCTTTAACCAATTAATATGGTAAATCTCAATAGATTTTCTAATTTTAACCTGCTTGCATTCCTAGGATGAATCCAACTTGGTAATGATATATTTTACTTTTAGCAGGCATGTCTGGATTCAGCTGACTGAAGTTTTATTTAGGAATTTAACATCTAATTTAGAAGATTAGTCTTTAATTTTTACTTTCTCATACTATCCTTATGTGGTTTTGCCATCAGAATTATTAAACCTGATAAAATGGGGTAGATGGTGTTCCCTCATTTCATATTCATTGGAACAATTTGTATAAGATAATGAGAATCTGTTCTTTGGAGTTTGAGTCTAACTGGTAAAAACTTTTGGGTTTAACAGATGGGTTTTTTTTTTTTTTATTGTACTTTAGATAAAGGTTTACAGAGCAAACTAATTTCTCATTAAACAATTAATAAACATATTGTTTTATGACATTGGTCATCAACCCCACGGTATGTCAACACTCTCCCCTTCTGGACCTTGGGTTCCCTATTACCAGCTTTCCTGTCCCCTCTCGCCTTCTAGTTCTTGTTCCTGGGCTGGTGTGCCCCTTTAGTCTCATTTTGTGTTATGGGCCTGTCTAATCTTTGGCTGAAGGCTGAACCTCAGGAGTGACTTCCTAAGTCCCGGTGCCTTACTCCCAGGGTTTCTCCAGTGTCCGTCAGACAAGTAAGTCTGGTGTTTTTTTTCGAGTTAGAATTTTGTTCTACATTTTTCTCCAGTTCTGTCGGGAACCAGAGCAGTCCATGGTGGTTGCCGGGCACCATCTAGTTGTGTTGGACTCAGTCTGGTGGAGGCTGTGGTAGTTGTGGTCCATTACTCCTTTGGACTAATCTTCCACTTGTGTCTTTGGTTTTCTTCACTCTCCTTTGCTCCAGATGGGGTGAGACCAGTGGAGTATCTTAGATGGATGCTCAGAAGCTTTTAAGGCCCCAGATGCTACTCACCAAAGTAGAATGTAGAACATTTTCTTTATAAACTATGTTATGCTAGTTGAGCTATATGTTCCCTGAGACCATGGTCTCCACAGCCGTCAGCCCAGTAATTCGGTTCCTCAGGGCGTTTGGATGTGTCTGTGTAGCTTCCATGGCCTTGCCTTGGACAAGTTGTGGTGGCTTGCTTCCCCAGTATTATGTTTTATCTTACCATTCACCAAAGTTACCACTTGTCTATTATCTGGTTAGCGTTTTTCCCTCCCTTCCCCATAACCATCAAAGATTGTTTCTGTTTGTGTGTAAACCTTTTCATGAGTTTTTATAGTAGTGATCTCATACAATATTTGTCCTTTTGTGATTGACTTATTTCACTCAGCATAATGCCCTCCAGATTCATCCATGTTGTGAGACGCTTCGCAGATGCATCATTGTTCTTTAACATTGCGTAGTATTCCATTGTGTGTATGTACCATAGTTTGTTTACTCATTCATCTGTTGATGGACACCTAGGTTGTTTCCATCTTTTTGATATTGTGAACAATGCTGCAATGAGTGTGCATATGTCTATTCATGTGATGGCTCTTATTTCTCTAGGATATATTCCTAGGAGTGGACTTACTGGATCATATAGTATTTCTATTTCTAGATTTTTAAGGAAGCGCCGTATTGTTTTCCAAAATAATTGTGCCATTTTGCATTCCCACCAGAAGTGCATAGGTGTTCCAATCTCCCCGCAGCCTCTTCAACATTTGTTATTGTCTGTTTTTTTTTGTTTTTTTTATTCTTGCCAGTAATGTCAGGGTGAGATGATATCTCATTGTGGTTTTGATTTGCATTTCTTTAATGGCTAGTGATCACGAGCATTTCCTCATGTATCTGTTAGCTGCTTGAATGTCGTCTTTGGTGAAGTCTCTGTTCATATCCTTTGCCTATTTTTTAATTGGATTATTTGTCTTTTTGTTGTAGAGGTGTTGGATTTTCCTGTAGATTTTAGAGATTAGACCTTTGTCGGATTTGTCATAGCCAAATTTTTTCCCAGTCTGTAGGTTCACTTTTTACTCTTTTGATGAGCATAGTGTTTAATTTTTGTAAGATTCCAATTATCTAGCTTATCTTCTGGTGTTTGTCTATTGTTAGTTATGCTTGTATCATATTTATGCTGTGTATGAGGGCCTCTAGAGTTGACCCTATTTTTAATTCTATGATCTTTATAGTTTTTGGTTTTATATTTAGCTCTTTGATCTAGTTTGAATTAGTTTTTGTGTATGATGTGAGGTATGGGTCCTGTTTTATTTTTTTTGCAGATGAATATCCTGTTTTGCCAGCACTATTTGGTAAAAGGACTGTTTTTTCCCCATTTAATGGATTTGGGCCTTTGTCAAACACCAGGTGACCGTAGGTGGATGGATGTACATCTGGGGTTATCAATTCTGTTCTATTGGTCAATGTATCTGTCATTGTACCAGTACCAGGCTATTCTGACTACAGTAGTTGTATAGTAGGTTCTGAGGTCAGGTACTGCGAGTCCTCCTACTTTATTCTTCTTCTTCTATAGTGCTTTACTTATCCAGGGCCTCTTCCCTTTCCATATAAAGTTAATGATTAGTTTTTCCATCTCTTTAAAGAATGCTGTTGGTATTTGGATCGGGATTGCATTGCATTTGTAGATTGCTTTGGGTAGAATTGACATTTTCACCTATCCATGAGCATAGTATATTTTTACATTTACGTGAGTCTCTTTTGGTTTCTTGCAGTAGTGTTTTGTAGTTTTCTTTGTATAGGTCTTTTACACCCTTAGTTAGATTTATATTTTTATATTTTTAGAGGTTATTATAAATGGTATTGTTTTCCTTTTCGCCATTCTCTTTATTGGTGTATAGGAACCCATCTTATTTTTGCATGTTTATCTTGTATCCTGCTACTCTGCTGAATCTTTCTAATAGTTCCAGTAGTTTTCTTGTGGCGTCTTTTAGGTTTTCTATGTATAGTATCATATCATCTGCAAATAGGAGCATTTTTACTTCTTCGTTACTGATTTGGATGCCCTTTATTTCTTTTTCTTGCCGTATTGCTCCAGCTAGGACTTCTAGCACAATGTTAAATAGGAGTGGTGATAAACGGCATCATTTTCTTGCTCCTGTTCTCAAGGGGAATGTTTTCAGCCTCTCTCCCTTAAGAATGATGTTGGCTGTTGGTTTTGTATAGGTGATCTTTATTATGTCGAAGAATTTCCCTTCTATACCTATTTTATTGACAGTTTTTATCAGGAATGGGTATTGGACTTTATTGAATGCTTTTTTCTGTGTTGATTGAGATGATCTTATGATTATTTTATTTATGTGGTGGATTACATCGATTGATTTTCTAATGTTGAATCATCCTTACATACTTAGTATGAATCCCACTTGGTCAGGGTGTATTTTTTTTTATAGGATGCTGAATTTTATTGGCTAGAATTTTGTTGAGAATTTTTGCATCTATACTCATGAGAGATATTGGTCTGCAATTTTCTTTTTTTGTGGTGCCTTTGCCTGACTTTGGTATCAGGGTTATGCTGACTTCTTAGAATAAATTCGGAAGTATCCCTTACTTTTCTATGTTCTGAAATAGTTTGAGTAGTACTGATGTAAACTTTTCTCTGAATGTTTGGTAGAATTCTCCAGTGAAGCCATCTGGGCTAGGACTTTTTTTTGCTGGAGGTTTTTTTTTTCTAATTACCTTTTCAATCTCTTCTCTTGTGATGGGTCAGTTCAGATTTTCAACTGAAGTTTGTGTTAGTTTGGGTAGGTAGTGTGTTTCTAGAAATCTGTCCATTTCCTCTAGGCTTTCAAATTTGTTGGAGTATAGTTTCTCATAGTACTCTGTTATGATCCTTTTTATTTCAGTTGGGTCTGTTGTAATGTCCCCCATTGCATTTCTTATTTGGGCTATTGGCATCCTCTCCTGTTTTTCTTTTGTCAGTTTGGCCAGTGGTTTATCAATTTTGTTGATCCTATCAAAGAACCAACTTTTGGTTTTGTTGATTCTTTCTATTGTTTTTCTGTACTCTATTTCATTTACTTCTGCTGTTGATCTTTATTATTCCCTTTCTTCTGGTGGCTGTGGGCTTCTTTTTCTGTTTTTTTTTTTTTATTTGTTGGAGTTCTGTAGCTAATGTTTTATTTTGTCCTTTTATTTTTTGATGTGTGCATCTATTGCTATATATTAACCTCTGAGCATTGCCTTTGCTGTATACCAAAGGTTTTGGTAGATGTGTTTTCATTCTCCTTTGATTCTAGGAATTTTTTAATTCTATCTTTGATTTCTTCTATTACCCAGTGGTTTTTAAGCAGGGTGTTATTCAGTTTCAATGTATTTGATTTTTTTTTCCTTGCTCTTCCTTTTATTAATTTCTACTTTGATGGTGGTGTGATCAGAGAAGATACTTTGTATTATCTCAATGTTTTGGATTTTGTTGGGAGTTGCTTTGTGGCCTAATATATGGTCTATTCTGGAGAACGTTCCATGTGTGTTGGAAAAGAATGTGTACTTTGTAGCTGTTGGGTGGAGTGTTCTATATATGTCTATGAAATCAAGTTGGTTGATTGTGGCCTTTAGATCTTTTCTATCTTTGCTGAGTTTGTAGATGTTCTGTACGTTACTGAGAGTGGTGTGTTGAAGTCTCCTCCTATTATTGTGGAAGTATCAGTTTTTCTTTTCAGTGCTGTTAAAGTTTGTTTTATATACTTTGGAGCCCTGTCATTGGGTGTGTAGATATTTATTATGGTTATATCTTCACGGTGGATTGTCCCTTTAATCATTATATATAATGCCCTTCTTTGATTTTGTGGTGGATTTTATTTTAACGTTTATTTTATCTGAGATTAGTATTGCTATTCCCGCTCTTTTTTGGTAGCTGTTTGATTGATAAATTTTTTCCATCCTTTGATTTTTTTTTTATTGTTGTGCTTTAAGTGAAAGTTTATGATTCAAGTTAGTCTCTCATACAAAAATTTATACATACACTATTTTGTGACCCTACCTGCTCTTCCCATACTGTGACAGCACACACTTCCCTTCCACCCCAGATTTCCCATGTCCATTCAACCAGGTCCTGACCCTCTCTGCCTTCTCATCTAGCCTCCAGACGAGAGCTGCTTATTTAATCTCATGTATCTACTTGAGCTAAGAAGCACACTCTTCACGAGTATCTTTTGTGACCCATAGTCCAGTCTAATCTTTGTCTGAAGAGTTGGCCTTGGGAATGATTTGAGTTTTGGGCTAACAGAGAGCCTGGGGGCCATGTCTTCCAGAGTCCCTCCAGTCTCAAAACATCAAGTCTGGTCTTTTTACTAGAATTTGAGTTCTGCACCCCAGTTTTCTCCTGCTCCCTCAGGGACTGTCTGTTGTGTTCCCTGTCAGGGCAGTCATTGTGGTAGCCAGGCACCATCTAGTTCTTCTGATTGTCTCAGGCTGATGCAGTCTCTGGTTTATGTGGCCCTTTCTGTTTCTTGGGCTAATACTTTCCTTGTGTCTTTGGTGTTCTTCATTCTTCTTTACTCCAGGTGGCTTGGGACCAATTGATGCATCTTAGATGGCTGCTAGCTAGTTTTTAAGACCCCAGACACCACTCACCAAACTGGGATGCAGAACATTTTCTTAAAAAACTTTGTTATGCCAATTGACCTAGATGTCCCCTGAAAGCATGGTCCCCAGATCCCCGCCCCTGCTACTCTGTCCCTTGATGTGTTTGGTTGTGTTCAGGAAATGTCTTAGCTTTGGTTTAGTCCAGTTGTGCTGACTTCCCCTGTAGTGTGTGCTGTCATTCCCCTCACCTAAGGTAATTCTTGTCTACTTTCTAGTTAGTGAATACTCCTCTCCCTCCCTCCCCACCCTCATAAACATCAAAGAATGTTGTCTCCTGTATTTAAACCTTTTCTTGGGTTTCTATAATAGTGTTCTTATACAATATTTGTCCTTTTGTGACTGACTAAGTTCACTCAGCATAATACCTTCCAAATTCCTCCATGTTATGTTTCACAGATTCATCGTTGTTCTTTGTCGTTGTGTAGTATTCCATTGTGTGAATATGCTATAATTTGTTTATCCATTTGTCCTTTGATGGACACCTAGGTTTTTTCCGTCTTTTTGCTATCGCGAACAGTGCTGTAATGAACATTGGTGTGCATATATCTATTCGTGTGACAGCTCTTATTTCTCTAGGATGTATTCCAAGGAATGGGATTGCTGGATTGTATGGTACTTCTATTTCTAGATTTTTAAGGAAGTGCCAAATCGATTTCCATAGTGATTATACCATTTTACATTCCCACTAACAGGGTATAAGTGTTCCGGTCTCTCCACAACTTCTCCAGCATTTATTATTTTGTGGTTTTTGGATTATTGCTAGCCTTGTTGGGGTGAGATGGTATCTCATTGTAGTTTTGATTTGCAGTTCTCTAATGGCTAATGATCGTGAGCATTTCCTCCTGTGTCTGTTAGCCACCTGAATGTCTTCTGTGGTGAATTGCCTGTTCATATACTTTGCCCATTTTTTAATTGGGTTATTTGTCTTTTTGTTGTTGAGGTTTTGCAGTATCTTGTAGATTTTAGAAATTCGACCCTGATCAGATTTGTCGTAGCCAAATTTTTTTTCCCAGTCTGTAGGTTGTCTTTTTATTCTTTTTGTGAAGTCTTTTGATGAGCATAAGTGCTTGATTTTTAGGAGCTCCCAGTTACCAAGTTTCTCTTCTGGTGTTTGTATATTGTTAGTAATGTTTTGTATTTTCTTATGCCATGTATTAGGGCACCTAGCGTTGTCCCTAATTTTTCTTCCATGATCCTTATCTTTTTAGATTTTATATTTAGGTCTTTTATCCATTTTGAGTTCGTTTTTGTGCATGGTGTGAGTTATGGGTCTTGCTTCAGTTTTTTGCAGATGGATATCCAGTTATGCCAGCACCATTTGTTAAAGAGACTGTCTTTTCACCAGTTAATGGACTTTGGGCCTTTGTCAAATATCAGATGCTCATAGGTGTATGAATTTATGCCTGGATTCTCAATTCTTTTCCACTGGTCTATGTATCTGTTGTTGTACCAGGCTGTTTTGACTACCATGGTTGTATAATAGGTTCTAAAATCAGGGAGTGTGAAGGCTCCCACTTTGTTCTTCTTGAGTAATGCTTTACTTATCCAGGGCCTCTTCCCTTTCCATATGAAGTTGGTGATTTGTTTCTCCATCTCATTAAAAAATGCCGATGGAATTTGGATTGGGATTGCGTTGTATCTGTAGAATCGCTTTGGGTAGAATTGACATTTTCACAATGTTGAGTCTTCCTATCCATGAGCAAGGTATGTTTTTCCACTTATGCAGGTCTCTTTTGGTTTCTTGAAGTAGTGTCTTGTAGTTTTCATTGTGTAGGTCTTTTACGTCTCCGGTTAGATTTATTCCTAAGTATTTTATCTTCTTGGGGGCTATTGTAAATTATATTGATTTGGTGATTTCCTCTTGGAGGTTCTCTCTGTTGGTGTAGAGGAATCCAATTTATTTTTGTATGTTTATCTTGCATCCTGATACTTTGCTGAAATCTTCTATTAGTTCCAGTTGTTTTCTTGTGGATTCTTTGGGGTTTTCTGTGTGTAAGATCATATCATCTATAAATAGAGATACTTTTACTTTTTCCATCAATTTGGATGCCCTTTATTTCTTTTTCTAGACTAATTGCTGTGGCTAGGACCTCCAGCAGAATGTTGAATAAGAGTGGTGATAAATGGCATCCTTGTCTGGTTCCCATTCTCACAGGGAATGCTTTCAAAGTCTCTCCATTTAGGATGATGTTTGTTGTTTATCCTTTGATTTTGAGTAACTTTTTGTCTTTGTTTCTAAGGTGTGTCTCTTGTAGACAGCATATTGATGGGTCCTGTTTTTAATACATTCTGTCACTCTTCGTCTCTTTATGGGTGCATTTAAGCCATTTACAGTCAGTGTAATTATTGATAGGTGTGAGTTTATTGCTGTAATTTTGTAGTTTTTTTTGTGGTGTTGACATTTTCTTTTTTCCTCTTAATCTTCTGTGCTGAATTCCTTTTGTTTGTGTATTTTTTTTCATTTTTGTAGATTTTGTGTTTTTCTTCTTTATTTTGATGAGTAGATTTGTTAACTTCTTTGTGGTTACCTTGAAATTTACCCTTATCTTCCTATGTTTAAACTAGTCTTTTATTACTTGATAGCGCCTTGACTTCCTCTCCATTTGAAAGTTCTATACCTACACTGTTTATTTCCTCTTTTATGGTTTTGAGTTCTTGTCATTTACAAATTATCCTCTCTGGTTCCCTGTTGTAAATCTTTTAGTTTTGGTTTATCCTTGAGAGTTCATTATCTCTTTTGGTATATGGCTAATGCTGTCTTACGTACCAGATTCAGGTTGTTGTCTGATGTTGTTGGTTCTCTAAGTGAAGGACTCCCTTTAATAATTCTTGTAAGTTTGGTTTGGCTTTTACGTATTCCCTTAATTTTTGTTTATCTGGAAATGTCTTAATTTCACCATCATATTTCAACAAGAGTTTTTCAGGATATATTATTCTTGGTTGGTGCTTTTTTCTTTAGAAATTTTATATACGTCATCCCATTATTTTCTTACCTGTATCTTTTCTGCCCAGTAATCAGAGATTAGTCTTATTGTTTCCCCTTTGTATGTGACTTTTCATTTTTCTTGAGCTGCTCTCAGGATTCTTTCTTTTCTTTGGTTTTAGCAAATTTGATTATGATATGTCGTGGTGTTTTTCTTTTGAGGTCTATCCTATATGGGGTTTGTAGAGCCTCTTGGGTAGTCAGCTTTTCTTCTTTCACGATCTTAGGGAGCTTTTCCATCAGCAAATCTTCAGTGATCCTCTCTGTGTTTTCATTTTCTCTTCCTGTTCTGGAACTCCAATCACACGCAGAGTTTTGCTTTTGATTGTATCCCACATTGTTCTCAGAGTTTCTTCATTTTTGTTCTTTCTTTTCTCTGATTTTTTCATCAAAGTGGTATCAAGGGATTTGTCTTCAATTTCACTGATCCTGTCTTCCATTGTTTCATATTTGCTCCTGAAACCTTCTATTGCACTGTCCTTTTCTGAAATCTTATTTATCTCTGGATTTCTAATTGCTGTTTTTGTATGATTTCTATTTTTTTATTTATTTTGACATTTTGTTTCTGCATTATTTTCCTGATTTCTTCCATTGTTTTGTCTGTCTTTGCCATGATTTTTATCCATATTTTCCATGATTTTGTCTATTTTTTCCTTATTTTTGTCTGCATTTTCCTTTGTCTGTTGGAGTACCCTGAATATTAGAGTTCTGAATTCTCTGTTAGGTAGTTCCAGTGCCTTTCTTCTAGGAGAAAGTCATCTGGTGTTTATGTTGGTCACTTTCTGGATCCATCATCTCTTGTTTTTTTTATATGTTTTGATATTTTCTGCTGTCCCTGGGACATTCAGGAATTGTTGTCTTCATTTACTGATTGTAGATTTGATTGTTTTGTCCTGCTTTTTTGTTTTATTTGGTTATGTATGGCCAGGCGGCCTGGTTGTATTTTGTTGCTTGCTCGCCTGTGGGCAGGACGCTTCTCACCACCTAGTCCAAGGTGGACAGGGCTGGTCATTCAGCTATGGTGCAGCTGGGTGGGTCCAGCAGGGATGGAGGTGTGGGGATGTGTAGCTTGTGGCAAGAACTGGGGGCAATGGGGTGGGGCTCGGGGTCAGTGCAGGGTGGGGTCTGGGAGACTGCCTTGGTACAACTCACGGCTATATCACTAGGCACACAATGCAGATAAGCAGGAGGAAAAGGAGAGGATGTGACGTGCATAGCTAAGTGGGTGGGTGAAAGAAGTGAGAGAAACAATGGCCAAAAAAAAGGCAAAAAATGAAGTAAAAATAATTAAAATATTAAAAAGAAAAATGGTAAATAAAATTGCAGTGCAGTGGGATCTGGCAGGTGGGAGCGGGGAAGATCCAGCAAGGCTGTGAGTTGGTCGCTATCTAGCTGAGTGATGTGGCTCGGCTTGTTGAGAAGTGACTTGGGTGGCACACAGAGCTTTGAAAGAGGAAAAAGGAAAGGGGAAAGAGAGAAGAAACCAACAATCAAACAAACAAATAAAATAAATAAAAAATAATAGAAAAATAAAAACAACAACACCAAGAAAAAATGTGGTGGGGGTACAGGCTGTTGGGGGCAGGGTGGAATTGGAGTGGTGGCGAGCTGTTGTCTTTCTCACTGGGTGGCATGGCACAGCCTATCATGAAGGGGCAAATGCAGTACAGGGCCTAGGTGGGAGGGAGAAGGCAAAGGAGAAGGGGAAAGATAAATAAAAATACAAAATATGGCACTGAGGGAGCTGGCTGTGGGGGAAGCACAGACCCAGGGAGGCCTTGTGCCAGAGACTGTCCAGGAGAGTGGTACAGCACAGCTCACCAAGAAGTAGGAGGTGGCACACGGGGCTGGGTGGATGGGATGAAGGAAGGGAGAGAGAAAGAAGAAACAATAACAAAAAAAGATAAAGAAAAAGAAAAAAAAACAAAAACAACCATGAATAAAAATAAATAAATAAATGACGCCAAGGAAGCTGGCCTGTGGGGGTGCTGCAGACCTGGGGATGTCTCGTGCAGTGACTCTCCAAACAAACTGTGCAGCATGGCCCCTCCAGAAGAGGCAGGGGTGGTGCACAGGTCTGCGTGGGTGGGAGCAACGAAAGAAAGGAAAAGAAAGAGAGAGAAGAAACAAAAAAAAGAAAAGAAAAAGGAAAAAAAAGAACAAAGCAAAGAAACAACAAAAAAAAAATCACAGACCGTCAAGAAGGGGAGAAGATGGCACATGGGGCTAACTGGGCAGGAAAAAGGAAAGGAAGGGAGGGACAGAGAGAGAAGCAACAAAAAAAGCCCCCCAAAACAATGTCAAAAAACAGACACACAAACAAACAAAAAAGAACAAAACAAACAAACCAAAAAATCAAAGCACGTCAAGACATCAAGAAGGGACAGGGATGGCACACGGGGCTAGTTGGGGGGGAGAAAGAAAAGGAAGGAACGGAGAGAGAGCGAAGCAACAAAAAAGACAATAAATAAATAAATAAATAAACAAACAAAAATACAAACCAAAACAAATGAACAAAAAAATGGCACCAAAGGGGCTGGCTGGTGAGGGTGGGGTTGGATCCTGGCGACAGTGAGCTAGTATCTCTCTGGCCAAGCGACTGTGGCCTGTTGACAAGTGGAGGAGGCTGCATACAGGGAAGAAGGGTGGGAGGTGGTGGGAAAGCATTTATACCTGGTTACCAGGTGCTCTGTCTCCTGAGGGGAGCTCCCTGAAGTTGCCTTCCCGTACCCCCTGTGTGAGTCCTTTGGTGGCTGTAGCACAAGGTGGCAAATCTGGCCACATTAGTTGGTATGGGACCTCCACTCCGTAGCTCTCCTAGTTCTCTGTTCTCTGTCGTTTATTTTTTTTTAAATCTTTTTTTATTGTGCTTTTAGTGAAAGATTACAGCTCAAGTTAGTTTCTCATACAAAAATTTATACACACAGAGAGTTCTGGCAAAATGGCGCTCTAGGCAGAAACACCACGCCATCCCTCCACAGCAAAGATCCAAAAAACTAAGCCGTACAGAGAATACAACAATCCTGAAACCCTAAAACATCAAATGAAGAGATAAAGAACTCAGCCAAGCACCAAATGGAGTGAGAAAACTGACAGAGAAC
>NW_004443987.1:1606011-1623509 GCF_000243295.1 Trichechus manatus latirostris
TTGTATCCTGCTTCTTTGCTGAAATCTTCTATTAGTTTCAGTAGTTTTCCTGTGGATTCTTCGGGGTTTTCTGTGTAGAAGATCATATCATCTACAAACAGAGATATTTTTACTTTTTCCTTACCAATTTGGTTGCCCTTTATTTCTTTTTCTATCCTAATTGCTTTGGCTAGGACCTCCAGCACAATGTTGAATAAGAGTGGTGATAAAGGGCAACCTTATCTGGTTCTCGTTCTCAAGGAGAATGCTTTCAAACTCTCTCCATTTAGGATGATGTTGGTTGTTGGGTTTGTATAAAAGCTCTTAATTATGTTGAGGAATTTCACTTCTATTCCTATTTTGCTGAGAGTTTTTTATTATGAATGTGTGTTGGACTTTGTCAAATGCCTTTTCTGCATCAATTGATAAGGTTACGTGGTTCTTTTCTTTTGTTTTATTTATGTGATGGATTTCATTGATTGTTTTTCTGATGTTAAACCTCATCCTTGCATACCTGGTATGAATCTCACTTTGCAATGGCGAATTATTTTTTTGATACATTGTTGAATTCTATTGGCTAGAAATTTGTTGAGGATGTTTGCCTCTATGTTCATAAGGGATATTGGTTTGTAATTTCCTTTTTTTGTGGTGTCTTTACCTGGTTTTGGCATCAGGGTTATGCTGGTTTCATTGAATGAGTTTGGGTGTATTCCATCCTTTTCTATGCTCTGAAATACCTTTAGTAGCAGTGGTGTTATCTCTTCTCTGAAAGTTTGGTAGAATTCTCCAGTGAAACCGTTAGGCCAGGGATTTTTTTTTTGTTGGGAGTTTAAAAATTACCTTTTCAATCTCTTCTTTTGTTATAGGTTTATTTAGCTGTTCTACCTCTCTTTGTGTTAGTTTATGTAGGTTGTGTGTTTCTAGAAATCTGTCCATTTCCTCTAGGCTCTGAAATTTGTTGGAGTACAATTTTTCATGGTATTCTGTTATGATTCCTTTAATTTCAGTTGGGTCTGTTGTGATATCACCCATTTTGTTTCTTTTTCAGGTTATCTGCTTCCTCTCCTGTTTTTCTTTTGTCAGTGTGGCCAGTGGTTTATGGATTTTATTGATCTTTTCAAGGAACCAGCTTTTGGTCTTGTTAACTCTTTCAATTGTTTTTCTATTCTCTATTTCATTTAATTCTGCTCTAATTTTTATTATTTGCTTTCTTCTGGCGTCCGAGGGATCCTTTTGCTGCTCTCTTTCTATTTGTTTGAGTTGTAGGGTTAATGTTTTGATTGTGGCTCTTTCTTCTTTTTGGATGTGTGCATTTATTTCTTAAATTGACCTCTTAGCATTGCTTTTGCTGTGTCCCAAAGGTTCTGGTATAATGTATTTTCATTCTCATTTGATTCTGTGATTTTTTAAATTTCATCCTTAATTTCTTCTGTAAGCCAGTAGTTTTTGAGCAAGGTGTTGTTCAGTTTCCATGTGTTTGATTTTTTTTTCCTTTCTTTTTCTGTTATTGATTTCTACTTTTGTGGCTTTATGGTCAGAAAAGCTGCTTTGTATTATATTTTGACGCTTTGGATTCTGTTAAGGCTTGCTTTATGGCCTAATATGTGGTCTATTCTGAAGAATGTTCCATATGCATTTGAAAATAAAGTATACTTGGCTGCTGTTGGGTGGAGTGTTCAGATATGTCCATGAGATCAAGTTGGTTGATTGTAGCATTTAGATCTTCCGTGTCTTTATTGAGCTTCTTTCTGGATGTTCTGTTCTTCACCAAAAGTGGCGTGTTGAAATCTACTACTATTATTGTGGAAATGTATATCTCTCTTTTCAATGCTGTTAGAGTTTGTTTTACATATTTTGAAGCCTGGTCATTGTGTGTGTAAATATTTATTATGGTTATGTCCTCCTGGTGTATTGACCCTTTAATCACTATATAGTGCCCTTTCATATCCTTTGTGGTGGATTTTGCTTTAAAGTCTATTTTGTCAGAGATTAATATTTCCACTCCTGCTCTTTTTTGAGTGTTGTTTGCTTGATATATATTTTTCCATCCTTTGAGTTTTGTTTTTTTGTGTCTTTAAGTCTAAAGTGTGTCTCTTCTAGGCAGCATATAGAGGGATTGTGTTTTTTTATCCATTCTGCCACTCTCTGTCTCTTTATTGGTGCATTTAATCCATTTACATTTAGCGTAACTATTGATAGGCATGAGTTTAGTGCTGTCATTTTCATGTCTTTTTTGTATGTTGTTGACAGTTTCTTTGTTCCACTTAATTTTCTGTGCTGAGTCCTTTTTCTTTATGTATTTTCTTTTCATCATTTTCCTTGTTGCTGATTCTGTTTTTACTGAGTCTTTATGTTTTTCTTGTGTTTTATTTTGATGTGTAGGATTGTTGGTTTCCTTTGTGGTTACCTTAAAATTTACCTCTATTTTTCTAAGTTTAAACTAACCTTTTATTTCTTTATATCGCTTTAACTTCCTGTCTATATGAAAGATCTATGACTCCATTATTTAGTCCCTCTTTGTTTGTTTTAATGTTGTCATATTTTACATATTGACATCTCTGTTTTCCTTTTTTCAGCCCTTTAGCTTTGATTTATTTTGTGACTTCCCTATCTGGGTTGATATCTAGTTGCCCTGTCCTGTGTTCTAGTCTTGGGGTATTATCTGATGTTATTAATTTTCTAACTGGACGTCTCCCTTTACTATTTCTTGTAATTTTGGTTTGATTTTTACAAGTTTCCTAAACTTCTGTTTATCTGGAAATGCCCTAATTTTGCTATCATTTTTGAGAGACAGTTTTGCTGGATATGTAATTCTTGCCTGGTAATTTTTTTCCTTCAAGGCTTTATATATGTCATCCCATTTCCTTCTTGTCTGCAGGGTTTCTGACGAGTAGTCTAAGCTGAGTCTTATTGTCTCTCCTTTGTAGATGACTTTTTGTTTATCCCTAGCCACTCTTAAAATTCTCTCTTTATCTTTGGTTGTGGCAAGTTTGGTTATAATCTGTCTTGGTGACTTTCTTTTGGGATCTACCTTATGTGGGGTTCGATGAGCTTCCTGAATAGATATCTTCTCGTCTTTCATGATACCAGGGATGTTTTCTGCCAACAAATCTTCAACAGTTCTCTCTTGTTTTTCTGTTATCACCCCCGTTCTGGTTCTGCAATCACTCTTAGGTTATTCCTCTTGATAGAGTCTCACATACTTCTTAGGTTTTCTTCATTTTTTTAAAGTATTTTATCTTTTTTTTCTCAAATAAATTGGTGTCAAATGCTTTATCTTCAGTCTCACTAATTCTGACTTCTTTTGCCTCAATTCTGCTCCTGTGACTTTCCATTGAGTTTTCTAATTCTGATATTTAATTTTTAATCTTCTGGATTTCTTTTTGCTGTCTCTCTATGGATTCTTGCATCCTGTTAAATTTGTCATTATTCTCTTCTCTAATCTTCTTAAGTTCCTCTCTTGCTCTATCTGTATGTTCCTTGGATTTTTGTGCATTTTGCTTGATCTCCTTCCTGATCTCTTGAAGAGTTCTGTATATTAATCTTTTTGAATTCTACCTCTGGCAATTCCAAGGAATTCTCTTCCTCCTGCAGGTTTCTTGATTCTTTGTTTCCGTGGCTTGCTGAAGCCATCATGTTCTGCCTCTTTATTTGATTTGTTATTGACTGTTGTCTTCGAGTTATTAATAAGTTATTGTATTTGTTTATTTTATGTTTGCTTACAGTGTCCTAGCTTCTTGTTTTGTTTTGTTTGGATATGTCCAAACAGGCTGGCCATGTGAGATAGTTTGATTATTGGCATCTTTGAAGCTCTCACATCCTGTCTCCTCATGTCTGGACCTGTCACTAGGTATGTGAGCCAAGGAGTCCAGTGTTTACTTTTCTTGTGTGGATTCAGCTCAAGTTTCCAGTTTGTTGGTCACCAAGTGTGTGCTGCAGGCTCTCACCTACAGTCCTAAATGGGCAGGGTGATTGGAGTAGGCACAGCTATCTAGCTGCAGTGGGGAGTCATGCGCTGATCAAGGCAGGAGGCTGACTGCTGCCCCTGAGTTTCTGGGTGGAAGGTGTGTCCCTATTTCCTATAGCGCGTAGGTAGATGGCTTTTGCAGCTGGACTATGGGCATCCGATGCTGTTGGCTGTAACATCTGGGAGTCACCACTTATTTGTGGACTCATGTCGCTGGTGGCTAGATGGCGTGTGTGGAGCCACCAGTCCTCAGGTCCCTGATGTGGGTAGGTGAGGACCCTGCTTAATGGGCAGGATGATGTCAAATGTCATGAATCTGCCACTCCCCCTTAAAGCTGATACAGATGAGAATAGGGTTCTGGTATACACCCTGTTGTACTGTGGTAATGAGGGCCTACATTGTTGAAATGGGCCCACACAGGTCTATGCAGGGGTGAAAGACATTCAAAGTCTGTGGACCTCTTAGCCTGTGCCTACGCAAAGGTGCTGTGCCTGCCCTGAGTTCCTCGCTTAGGGGAGCTGGCAGATTTTTTTTCCTGTTCGTTAATTTGTTCCGTCTCCACAGCCAGGAGAATGGCTCAGGGTGTGCAAGGGGTCCTACTTTTGGCCCGGGTGGGGGGTGGGCAGCAATCCCTGAAGCTGGACCAGGACCCAGAGCAGAGCCAGGAGGGTGCTGGTAAATGGGAGAGAAGTCCTTCCCAAAAGGTTTTTTTTTTTTTTAATCTGTGCGGTAGGTTAGATACCCGTACTTATCTTTCACTGATTGAACACCACTTCTCACTGGTTCTGGAGGGTTTAGGTGACTCTCTGCTGCTCGTCTCGCTGGATGTGGAAAGTGCCACTGCTTGCCTCACCTCTGGCGTGCTATCCAATCCTGCCTGTAGGGTGTCAGTGCCTGCCAGGTTAGGTCTGACAACTCCTCACTGCTTCTGAATCGTCTCTCCCTCCCCCTGCCACTCAGTCTGATTCCTCAACTTTGTCTTTGATGTTCAGGGCTCCTAGATTGTCATATATAATTGATTCACTTGTTTTTTTGGGTCTTTGTTGTAATAGGGACCATAGGAAGCATCTGACTACTCCACCATCTTGGCCCTGCCCCCCTCTGTCAGTTTCTTATTCCATTTGGTGCTTGACTGAGTTCTTTATTCCTTCAGTTGGTTCTTAGGGTTCCCAGATTGACTTTGTATCTATTTTACTTGTTTTTTTGGGTCTTTGCTACAGAGGGATGACATGGTGCTTCTGTCTATAGTGCCATGTTGGCTCCGCCTCCCCAAATAAAAATGTTTTATGAAGAGTTTTTAATGCTAATATTTCAATGCTATATGAAAAACAAAATCCAGGATATAGTATTGTATCTACTTCAGTTGCTCAATTATGTAAAATATATTATGCACAAGGAAAGACTTAAAAAATGTTTTTAATGTTATCTCTAGATGGTAGATTTAGATGCTTTTTATTTTCTTTAAGCTTCTTTGTATTTTCTCAGTTTTTCTACAATGAGTATGTGTTACTTTATAATTAAGCAAAACGTTTCTTTTAAATCACAGAGCTAGTTAGTGGCATAACTAACTCTTATTAGTCTGGCAGAACCAGATTCTTATTCCACTCCCCCCAGCCCCCGCTAACATCTAGAAACATGTGGGTAGAGGTAGAATGAGAGCCAAGGGAAGGCAAGGAGGATAAAGGGTTTCAAGAGGAGCGTGTTGTAGGAGGATATTCTTATTCTGAGGAGATGAATGCTGAAGCATTTAGGTTCGAGTACCATCATGTCTTCAACTTAAGAAATGTATGCTGAGTATTTAGAGTGTCATGACATCTTCAGAGAAAGAGAGAAAGAGGGAGGGAGAAAGAGACAGAGAGAGAATGGTAAAATGTTAACTGGTGAGTTTCAGTGAAGGGTATGTGGCTGCTCATCGTAGTATTCTTTCAAATTTTTATAGGTGTGAAAAATTTTAAATTAAAAAGTTGGGAAAATTGTGAGAGTAAACGAAGGAAGGGGCAATCACCTTGCAAATATTTTCAAGAAATGAATTAGGATGAGCCCTAAGAAGAGGTCGGTGGGGCTTGTTGTTGTTAGGTGCTGTCGAGTTGGTTCTGACTCATAGCGACCCTATGTACCACGGAATGAAACACTGCCCAGCCCTGTGCCATCCTCACAATTGTTGCTATGTTTGAGCCCATTGTTGCAGCCACTGTGTCAGTCCATCTCGTTGAGGGTCTTCCTCTTTTTCGCTGACCCTGTACCTTTTTTCCATTGCTAAAAATGTTCAAAATTATAGTCCACACCATTGACTCCACTTCCTCATCTCCCACTCACTTTCCAATCCCTTACAATCTGACTTTGCCCTCCTCCCCACCCAAGTCTTCCGAAATCATTATTTAAGCTCTTAAGTGATTTCCTAATCCCTAGCCCTCCTGAAAATCTTAAATAATCATTTCAGAGGTCTTGGGTGGGGAGGAGGGCAAAGTCAGATTGCAAGGGATTGGAAAGTGAGTGGGAGGTGAGAAAGTGGAGTCAATGGTGTGAACTATAATTCTGAACATTTTAGCAATGGGAAAAACAGAGATGGGAAAATGGTTTGAGAAGCAATAGAATTTTGGGAAGACTTTTATATTAAGTTTAACCTCATTATGGATTCCTATTAATATGAAATTAGTATTTGATCTTCTATTCCCCTCCCCATGCCTTTCCTGATATATAAAATGATGAATTAGAAAACCAACCAAAAGAGGTCAAAGAATAATATGCACAATGCTACCATCTAGAGTATTCACTGAAAATTACACCCAGTGTTTGACATTGTCAATGTAGGTGACTTGCTCAGAGACTAGTTTAGGGCTTATATTGTGTGTTTAAGTTATTATTGCTTTGTGTTAGTCATGTAGGACAGTGAGCAATATTCTCAGTGCAGCCCAGTGGTTGGGGACCAAATATTTTGATTCGTGTGTGAAACATTTAAAATTTTGATGAAGTTCTAAAATTGGATTTCAAAATAGGAGACATTTTGGAAGTGTTTTACCTCAGTAGGGCATTGGAAATGAAACGGAAACATTTAGAAGGAGAAAAAGAGGTCACGGATAACCCTAAGTACCAGAATTAAGGGGGTTATTGTGTTTAGCTGGGAGAAAGGTGAAATTACACTTGCAGTTTCTTTTTTGCTGCAGAAAAGCTCATCAATCTTTTCAGCTAGTCCGAAGCCAAGTATTACTGGATAATGGTGAAGGTGCACATATGGGAATGCACTCTGGGGGAATGGTAGACAGAGTAATTTAGGGTAGGTAGGGGCTGGCTTTTGAACGGTGTGTAAGATTTCAACAGCCGAAGATAGGGGTGGACACGAAAATTCCATGCAGAGGAAACATTGAGAACAAAGGCAGAAAAGCACAGAGCATGTTTGGAGACTAGGGATCAGTACTGGTGTGGCTACAGTATGACATGCATGCAAAGAGTGGGAGAGAAGGTGGGAAAGGGGGATTAGTGTCTATATGTTTTTCTTCTCTCCCCCAAGCCAGCGAGTTTACTCTTGAGAATAGGGGGCTTGTGTTTTGTTTCTCTCTAAGGGCCTAACACTTGGTTGGGTACACAGTAGGTGTTTAATAAATGTTGGAGAGTTAGACCATCAGCTTATACCATTGTACACTTATATCTCATAAGAACTTGGCCTTCAGTACCAGGGATGAAGGCAGATACTGGGATTTAGCTAGTAGAGGCTTGATTCTGGTGCATAAAATCAGGCAAGTCCAACTCCCAACCAACAACCACAGCAGTGCTTCTCAGACTTAATACGAATCACCTGAGGATCTTGTTAACAAGCAGATTCTGATTCAGTAGGTCTGGGGTGGGACCTAGATTCTGCATTTTTAACAATCTCCCAGGTGATGTCCATGTTGCTCTCTGGGGACCACACATTGAGTAGCAAAGATTTAAAAGGCCTCCACCCCTCACCTGCTGAACTTTGTAAACCCCAGACTCCTAAATGATTGGGCACAAGTAATAGTTCTTCACTTAGTATAGCTGATGAAAAAGCTCAAATTAAATAAAGTTACTAGTGAAGAGTTCCTGCCATTAGAATTGTTGAATTACATTTGGACTGGTGGGATCCCATCCATGTCAACTTTTTAAAAAACTTTTATTAGGAGAGTTAGGTTCTACCTGGTTGAATTCAGAGTGTAACCTACCTTATTTTTTAAAAGGGTAAGCCTTAACTCTCCAAATATAGATTTATCTATTGATTGGACATCCCTTCTGTCTAAATCCTATGCCTGTTTCCTCCTTAATAATTATAAGCCTGTGTTTCTCAGGCTTAGTCCACACAAGGGTTAATCAAACTCTATTCACTGCTATTCTGTAAAAGATTATTGTTATATGAAGAAAGATGGCTGTAACGTGTTTTTTAAAAAAATTATTTCATTATTTTTCTTGTCCTTTGAGCAGGCTAAACTGTATAAGTTTAATATTGATCCTTATCATTGTGAGGGTCGGGATTGGTTGGAATGATTTCCATGATGAAAATAAAATTTATTGGCTTCTGGTTAATTACACAATGCCACCTAGCCACATTCACCTGGGTTGACTGAGGGGAGCAAGGCTAGGGTGCTGAGCACACGGTTATAGCCTTATCCCAAAAGATGCCTTTTTAGGGTATGTCTTAGGCTGGGTTTTCTAGAAAAGCAAAACCAGTGAAGTGTGTGTGTGTGTGTCTATATATATATATATATATATATATAGAGAGAGAGAGAGAGAGAGAGAGAGAGATTTATATCAAGGAAATCTCTCACTCAGTTGTAGAGGACAAAAAAATCCCAAGTCTAAGTCTGTGAGTCAGGCTGGAGGCTTCTCCTAACTCACATAGCTGCAGGGCCTGGTGAACTCAAGATCAGCAGGTCAAACAGCAGGCCTCTGGCTCACAGGCTGCTGAGGCTGGTGAATCCCAAGATCAGCAGTTAAGCTGCTAGCTCAAGTCCCAAGAACTGGAGGTCAGATGAGGATCCAGAGCAAGAAAAAGCCAGCAAGCTTTGCCAGAAAGTCCATATATATTAGATGCAGGCCACACCCCCAAGGAAACTCTCTTTCAACTGATTGGCTGCTCATAGCACATCTCATCATGGAGGTGATTACATCATTACATAGTTGCCGAACTACATCATAACTGCCAAACCACTGAGAATCATGGCCCAGCCAAGTTGACACACATCAAGGTAAGATCAGATATTTATTTTTTATATTTTTATATACTTATAAGAAATATAAGACTAAGAATGAGATATTCACAGAGTCTGGAGTCTTGCCTGAGATGGAGAGAGGCTGCCTATGAACCCTCCACCTGAACTCTTGCCTTTTCTCTTCTCTGTGTTTGAGTCATCCATCTCCTCAGATCCCCAGTACAACTTTACAAGGTCCCTCATCTGCCTAACTTTAACCTATGGGAATAGCAAGGGTCTGTTCAGCAACCTCTGACCACCTGGAGGTCCACATTCATGTGTAGCTGAGGGAAATGGTTTTGTGCTGATTCATAAACCAGAATCAGTTCTGTCAAGTCGATTGTGACTCATGGTGACCCCATGTGTGTCAGAGTAGAACTGTACTCCATAGGGTTTTCAATGGCTGCTTTTTTGGAAGTAGATCACCAGGTCTTTCTTACAAAGTGCCTCTGGGTGGACTAGAACTGCCAACCTTTAGGTTAGCAGCCGATTGTGTTAACCATTTGTACCACCCAGGGACTCTGTACTGATGCATATATATATATATATATATATATGGCCCTGGTGGCGCAGTGGTTAAGAACCAAACCAAACCAAACCCACTACCGTCAAGTTGATTCCTACTCATAACAACCCTATAGGAGAGAGTAGAACTGCCCCATAGGGTTTCCAAGGAGCACGTGGTGGATTCAAACTGCTGACCTTTTGGTTAGCAGCAGTAGCTCTTAACCACTATGCCACTAGGGTTTCCAGTGGTTAAGAGCTGGGCTGCAAATTGAAAGGTCGGCAGTTTGAATCCACCAGCCTCCCCTTGGAAGCCCTATGGGGCAGTTCTACTTTGTCCTATACGGTCTCTATGAGTCGAAATTGACTCGAAAGCAATATATGTATGTATCTATTAAAATCAAGAATACAAGAAAAAATGAGAGAATTTTGCTTTTGCCTTTAAATAAATTTTTCGTTCAAGGTCTAGAGCAATTGTAAAGCTTTCTTTTCTTCCTAAGGGGTATGGGCTACCCTAACCAGTAGCACTGCAACCTAAAACCACACCAATTTTCTGTGAGAAGGGATTGGGATTTTCACAAGAACCTTCCTGGTCAGTGTTCTAGATAACTTTCCTTATAAGCTCAGGTCTAGAGGAGGTCGAATGAAACAAGGGTCCTCTGATTCCGGGCTATTTTTCAAATGTAGTTTTATTTGATTTGAGTGAGGGTTCCAAGTGAATGTTAACTGTCCTTCCTTTCTCTCTTCCTTCTTTCCTTTTTCTTTCTTCTTTGTTTCCAGATATACATATTTAAAAATTACAAAAGAGTTACTATACTCTGTTGTAAAAACAAAAAAAAATTAAAACATTACAGAAGTTAAAGTCCACCATCCCTTTTAACCTCATTCCCCAGAGGTAACTTTGGTAGCAGACTGGTATAAATACAGATTTTAAATATGTGTATACAGATATATACATTTAAATATATAAATTATTTTTGGTTTACAGAAATTGTATAATACCTCACGTATTTATCTGTATTTTTTCATTTATCAGTATATCAGGGATGCTTTCCCATGTAAATACATATAGATTTCCTTCATTCCATGACTTTGTAGTATCCCATTGTTAATACAAAATAATCTTTTTAACTATCCACTCATTAACAGAAATTTCATTTATTCCAGTTTTTTTTTAAATATGAATGATGCTACAATAAATAGGCTTGTGCAACACTTGCTTTTTTATTTTTGGGTAGCATGAATTCCTAAAATGGAAATGCTGTGTCAAAATGTCTGCATATTTAATGTTGATAGATGTTATCAAATTTATCTTTAAAAAAGTCTGTACCAATTTAAACTCCCACCACCAATGTATAGGAGGACCTATGCATAAGGTTTCCTAGAACCCTTACCTATACTGGGTATTTGACTCCTTTAATTTTTTTTGCCAGTTTGAAAAACAGTACAGTCAGCCCTTCATATCCACGAGTTCGGCATCCACAGAGTCAACCAATTGCAGATCGAAAATATTAGAAAAACGAAAGTTCCAAAAAGCAAAACTTGAATTTGCCACGCGCCGAGCACTACGCTGAATCCAAGTGAATGAAATGATGTGTAGGCATACCTTGCTGTCGTCTCCCACCATTTCACAGATTCTCCATCTCTCTCCAGTACTCGTTGTTTGAGCATTGTTCTCTTTGTGTGTTGTCATTATTCCCTAAACAATACAGTACCATATAACAACTCTTTACACAGCATTTACACTGTATTAGAGATGATGTAAAATATACGGGAGGATGTGTGTAGCTTATATGCAAACACTACACGGAGGGATCCGCGGGGAGACCTGGAACCAATCCCCTGCAGATACCGAGGGACAACTGTATTTTGATCTTGTTTTAATGTGTATTTCATTCATAATTGGTGAGGTTGAGCATCTTTCTATATGTTTGATTGCCATTTATGTTCCTTCTCTTGACAGATCTACTTCCACCAGGAACTGTAGAGGGCAAATGAGCCAGCTTTTGTAACAGGGCCCTGGAAATGAGAAAGGTGTACCACCTATGCTTAGTCAGGAAAATCAAGACAAGTGCTTCTTTTTATTAGACATGCAAATATGCTTCTTTAGATGGTAAAAGCTAAAAGGAAAGTGGAATGTGTCACTTGGTAAAGGATACACAGACTGGTCTCAGTATATTCAGAGACACTAAGGCAATTGTCACCTCATATGCATGCTGAAGCTGGACAATGAAAAAGGAAGACAAGACGAATTGATGCATTCAAATTGTGGTGTTGGCAAAGAATATTGAATATACTGTGGAGTTCCAGAAAAATAAACTAATCAGTCTTAGAAGAAATACAACTAGAATGCTCCTTAGAAACAAGGATGGTGAGATCTTACTTTGGATACATCATCAGCAAAGATCAATTGCTAGAAAAGGACATCCTGTTTGGTAAAGTGGAGGGTTAGCAAAAAATGAGGGAAACTCTCAGTGAGCTGGATTGACACAAGGGCTGTGACAACGGACTCAAACATATCGACGGTGAAATGGTGCAAGTCTGGGTAAAGTTTGATTCTGTTATACAGAAGGTTGCTGTGCATTAGAACTGACTTGACAGCAACTAACAACAACAACAACAAAGGAAATTGAACAGAACAAAAAATGGAGGGAAAAGGGTGCTGGAAAGGCTAGCAGTGTAATTCTAACCATCTATCCATTCTGCTATGAGTTGGAATCAACTTGACGGCAATGGGTTTGGTTTTTTCTATCCATTCATTCATTATTCTACAAATATTTGGCAAATCTTTGTAAACACTGACAATATGCTAAACATTGGGTATTCAGTGGTAAACAAAGATTCTGGGCTCTGGAGTAAGCCTGACTGGGTTTGAATTTTTTTACTAATTTTATTGATTTGTTTCATGTTTATTACATGCAGTCCCCAGGTTACAAAAGTCTGACTTACAGACAACTTGAACTTGCCCTTTAATGTTATGTAAATTTGCCCTAACTTTGAAACGATTGAACCAACCCATACTAGGAACAAATTCTTCATCACAATCACCTTCACTTGCTGCACGAGCGGCTTTTAAATCACTGAAAAGGTTTTAAGCCTTTTCTTGTACTAAAACTAAAACTAAAACCAAAACCAAACCCATTGCTGTCGAGTTGATTCTGACTCATAGCGACTCTGTAGGAGTCAATAGGGTTTCCAAGGAGCAGCTGGTGGATTCAAACTGCCAACCTTTTGGTTAGCAGCCTGAGCTCTTAACCACTGTGGCCACCAGGGCTCTTCCTTGCATTAAAGTAAGGTTAAATAAGAACCGTATGCCGGTTCCGACTTACCTACAACACACAGGAACGGACCTCTTTCATAACACGGGGAACTGCGTGTATTTTTTTTTTTTTTTTTTAGTTTTCCTTATGTGCCTTAGGATCTTTTTTTTTAAAAAAATTATTCTGTTTTCAATGAGGGTTTACACAGCAGTTTAGGTTCCCATTCAACAACTTCTACACAAATTGTTCAGTGACATTGGTTACATTCTTCCCAATGGGTGAACATTCTCAATATTTCTGTTCTGGTTATTTCATTTCCATTACTCTAGTTTCCCTGCCCCTTACATTCTCATATTTCTTTTAAAGTAATTGTTGACCATTTGGTCACACACACATGATTTTTTAAAGGAGCACAATACTCACGGGTAACATTCTTTATTTTGTGAGCCAATCTGTTATTTAGCCAAAAGGTGACCTTGGGGGTTAGTTTTGATCAAGGTTTATAGACTATCTCAGGGCAATAGTCTCAGGGAGTCCTCCAGTCTCAACCAGTCCAGTAAGCCTGTTTTGTTTTTTAGGAATTTGAGGTTCTGTTCCACATTTCTCTCCCATCATATTAGAGTCCATCTGTTGTGGCCCTGATTAGAACAGTCAGTAATGGTAGCTGGGCACCATTTAGTTATTCTGGTCTCAGGGTAGATGAGGCAGTGGTTCCTGTAGATTATTAGTCTTGTGGACTAGTTTCTTCTTTGAATCTTTTGTTTCCTTCTTTTCTCTTGGTTTGAATTTTGGCTCCATCTTTTACAGCTGTGTGATCTTGTGCAAGTTGCTTAATGTCCCTGTGCTTCAGTTTTTCATCTGTAAAATGGGTATACAATAATAGTACCTACCTCATAGGGTTTTTGAGAAGATTAAATGAGATAATGCATGTAAAGTTCTGTGCACAAAGCACCTAACAAGAGTTACATTTTCAATTCCTGCCAAATTAGTTGCTGTTTCCCTCCCCACAAATCAACTCTTTAGAAATTCTAGAAGCCAGAGGGAAACATAGCTTCCAGGAACAAAAGCAACAGCACAACTGTAAGAAACTTCTGGGAATATTGAAAGCTGCCTTGAACTGGTGCATACGGGAGGTGGGTGTTCGTAGCTTGCGACAGGATAGGCCAGAAGAAAACTTTTAGAGCTCTATACTCACCTTTCCCCTGTGTAGCCTTAGGATAATTACTGCCTGCCTCATTCACTACAGAAATCAGCTGCAATAGCCCAGACTACCTATGTCAATGGGATCATGAGTAGATGGGCAGCACAAAAGTCCTGTTGGGGTAAGGAGTTGATGAACATAGGGACGGACTAACAAGCTGCTTCCACTCTTCCCTCTCCTAACTCTTAAGTCTGATAGATTGAAGCTCAAGGTGACTGATCAGAGCAGTTATCACAACAGAGTGAGTAACAGCAATTGTGTGGTGTCTGTGGCTCTCCACTAGGACGAAACTATGTCCTGGACTTTGACCCTTCCTTGATAGACATTATTAGATGCAGTAACTGATACCCTCCAGGAAACAGGAGTTAACGTACCTATAGTTCTGAGGAGGATGGATTAATACTGTAAAAGAAAGACACCACACTGGACAACATGTTGTTGTTGTTGTTAGGTGCCATCAAGTAGGTTCCGACTTATAGTGACCCTATGTACAACAGAACAAAACCCTGCCTCTTCCTGCGCCATCCTCACAATAGTTGCTATGTTTGAGCCCATTGTTGCAGCCACTGTGTCAATCCATCTCGTTGAGGGTCTTCCCCTTTTTTGCTGACCCTCTACCTAACCAAGCATGATGTCCTTCTCCAGGGACTGGTTCCTCCTGATAACATGCCCAAAGTATGTGACATGAAGTCTTGCCATCCTCACTTCCAAGGAGCATTCTGGCTGTACTTCTTCTGAGACAGACTTGATTGCTCTTCTGGCAGTCCGTGGTGTATTCAATATTCTTTGCCAACATCATAATTCAAATGTATCAATTCTTCAGTCTTCCTTATTCATCGTCCAACTTTCACATGCATATGAGGCAATTGAAAACACCATGGCTTGAGTGAGGCGCATCTTAGTCCTCAAAGTGACATCTTTGCTTTTTAACACTTCAAAGAGGTCTTTTGCAGCAGATTTGCCCAATGCAGTATGCTGTTTAATTTCTTGGGTATTTTTCAATTTTTTTTTACTGTTGTAGTTTAAATGAAGTTTACATTTCAAGTTAGTCTCCCATACAAAAATTTATACATGCATTGTTAGGTGACCCTAATTGCTTTCCCCATACTGTGACAGCACACTTCTCCTTTCCACCCCTGATTCCCCATGTCCATTCAACCAGCTCCTGATCCTCTCTGCCTTCCCATCCCACCTCCGAACAGGAGCTGCCTGTTTAGTCTCTTGTATCTACTTGAGCTAAGAGGCACACTCCTCACGAGTATCCCTTTATGTCCCTGTCTGAAGAGTTGGCCTTGGAAATTGTTTTAGTTCTGGGCTGATAGAGAATCCAGGGGCCATGCTTTCCAGGGTTCCTCTAGTCTCAGTCAGACCATTATGTCTGGTCTTCTTAGGTCACGGGAGTAGTGTTATTTTAGCATAAACCGAGGCAAGTGCCTAACTGGTTTTGAGCCTGAGCAGACTGTCTGCAGCTGCCTTTAGCAGGGTGTTCAGCAAACACAGGGCCTGACAGACAGGTGGGCCTCAAGTGGACGGCACAAATCATCGTTTTTATCCATAAATACCTGATGTTTGCCAAATTTGTTATAATCCTCTATTTACAGAATGTTCCAAACATTGCCTCTGGTATATTGATAACTATTCTTGTGCTGAAATCCGTGGTATATGGGACATTGTTAGAAATTTCCATTTAGCTCCTTCTTAACTGGTTTCACCTCAGAGGCCAGTGCCTGATGCTAAGAATTTCCTTCAAGGTGGAACCAGGTGATTTTTATTTATGTATTTTTTATTGTTGTAGTTTAGATGAAGTTTACATTTCAAGTTAGTCTCCCATACAAAAATTTATATATCCATTGTTATGTGACCCTAATTGCTTTCCCCATACTGTGACAGCACACTTCTCCTTTCCACCCCTGATTCCCCATGTCCATTCAACCAGCTCCTAATCCTCTCTGCCTTCCCATTACACCACCGGACAGAAGCTGCCCGTTGAGTCTCTTGTATCTACTTGAGCTGAGAGGCATACTCCTCTAGAGTATCATTTCATGTCCCACAGTCCAGTCCAATCCTTGTCTGAAGAATTGGCCTTTGTCAAATATCAGCTGTTCATAGGTGGATGAATTTATGCCTGGATTCTCAATTCTGTTCCATTGGTCTATTTTTCTGTTGATGTATCAGTACCAGGCTGTTTTGACTACCATGGTGGTATAATAGGTTCTAAAATCAGGTAGTGTAAGGCCTCCCACTTTGTTCTTCTTCTTGAGTAATGCTTTGTTTATTTGGGGCCTTTTCCCTTTCCATATGAAATTGGTGATTTGTTTCTCCATCTCATTAAAAAATGCCAGCGGAATTTAGATCGGGATTGCATTGTATCTGTAGACGGCTTTGGGTAGAATCGACATTTTCACTATGTTGAGTCTACCTATCCATGAGCAAGGCATGTTTTTTCACTCATGCAGGTCTCTTCTGGTTTCTTGCAGTAGTGTCTTGTAGTTTTCATTGTATAGATCTTTTACATCTGTGGTTAGATTTATTCCTAACTGTCTTATCTTCTTGGGGGCTATTGTAAACGGTATTGATTTGGTAATTTCCTCTTCAACCTTCTCTTTGTTGGTGTAAAGGAATCCAGCTGATTTTTGTATGTTTATCTGGTATCCTGAAACTTTGCTGATATCTTCTATTAGTTCCAGTAGTTTTCTAGTGGATTCTTTGGGGTTTTCTGCATATAAGATCATACCATCTGCAAATAGAGATACTTTAACTTCTTCCCTACCAATTTGGATGCCCTTTATTTCTTTTTCTAGCCTAATTTCTCTGGCTAGCACCTCCAGCACAAGGTTGAATAAGAGTGGTGATACGGGACATCCTTATCTGGTTCTCATTCTCAGGGGGAATGCTTTCAAACTCTCTCCATTTAGGATGATGTTGGCTGTTGGCTTTGTATAAATGCCCTTAATTATATTGAGGAATTTCTCTTCTATTTCTGTTTTGTTGAGAGTTTTTATCATGAATGGGTGTTGGACTTTGTCGAATGCCTTTTCTGCATCGATTGATAAGATCATGTGGTCCTTGTCTTTTGTTTTATTTATGTGGTGGATTATATTGATTGTTTTTCTAATGTTGAACCATCCCTGCATACTTGGTATAAATCCCGCTTGATCATGGTGAATTTTTTTTTTTTTTTGATATGTTGCTGAATTCCGTTGGCTAGAATTTTGTTAAGGATTTTTGCGCCAATGTTCATGAGGGATATTGGTCTGTAATTTTCTTTTTTAGTGGTGTCTTTACCTGGTTTTTGGTATCAGGGTTATGCTGGCTTCATAAAATAAGTTTGGGAGTATTCCGTCCTTTTCTATGCTCTGAAATACCTTTAGTAGTAGTGGTGTTA
>NW_004443987.1:1623727-1638268 GCF_000243295.1 Trichechus manatus latirostris
GTTGTTCAGTTTCCATGTGTTTGATTTTTTTTCCTTGCTTTTTGTGTTACTGATTTCCACTTTTATGGCTTTATGGTCAGAAAAGATGTTTTGTAATATTTCGATGTTTTGGATTTTGTTATGGCTTGCTTTATGGCCTAATATGTGATCTATTCTGGAGAATGTTCCATGTGCATTGGAAAAGAAAGTATACTTGGCTACTCTTGGGTGGAGTGTTCAGTATATGTCTATGACATCAAGTTGGCTGATTGAAGCATTTAGCTCTTCTGTGTCTTTGTTGAGCTTCTTTCTGGATGTTCTGTCCTTCACTGTAAGTGGCGTGTTGAAGTATCATACTACTATTGTAGAGCTGTCTATCTCTCTTTTCAGTGCTGTTAGAGTTTGTTCTACGTATTTTGGAGCCCTGTCATTGAGTGCGTAAATATTTATTATAATTATGTCCCCCTGGTGTATTGACCCTTTAATCATTATTTAATGTCCTTCCTCATCTTTTGTGGTGGATTTTACGTTAAAGTCTATTATGTCAGAGATTAATTTTGCCACTCCTGCTCTTTTTTGAGTGTTGTTTGCTTGATATATTTTTTTTTCATCCTTTGAGTTTTAGCTTGTTTGTGTCTTTAAGTCTAATGTGTGTCTCTTGTAGGCAGCATATAGACAGATCATGTTTTTTAATCCAATCTGCCACTCTCTGTCTCTTTATTGGTGCACTAAGTCCGTTTACATTCAGCATAATTATTGATAGGTATGAGTTTAGTGCTGTCATTTTGATGTTGTTTTTTGTGTGTTGTTCACAGTTTCTTTGTTCCCCTTAATTTTCTGTGTTGACTCGTTTTTCTTTATGCTATTTTTCTTTTCATCTTTTTCATTGTTGTTGATTTTGTGTTTGCTGAGTCTTTAAATTTTTCTAGTTTTTTTAAATTTTGATTTGTAGGATTGTTAGTTTCCTTTGTGGTTACCTTAATATTTACCCCTATTTTTCTAAGTTTAAACCACTCTTTCATTTATTTATATTGCCTTGACTTCCTCTCAGTATGAAAGATCTCTGACTACATTTTTTAGTCCCTCTTTTTTGTTTTAGTGTTGTTATCTTTTACATACTGATGTCTTTGTTTTCCCATTTTCAGTGTTTTAGCTTTGATTTATTTTTGTGACTTCCCTATCTGTGTTGATATCTGATTGCTCTGTCCTGTGTTCTAGTCTTAGGTTTTTATCTGATGTTATTGATTTTCTAACCGCAGGACTCCCTTTAGTATTTCTTGTAATTTTGGTTTGGCTTTTGCAAATTCCTTAAACTTCTGTTTCTCTGGAAATGCCCTAATTTCACCATCATATATGAGAGACAGTTTTGCTGAATATATAATTCTTGCCTGGCAATTTTTTTCCTTCAAGGCTTTATATATGTCATCCCATTGCCTTCTTGCCTGCACGGTTTCTGCTGAGTTGTCTGAGCTTAGTCTTATTGACTCTCCCTTGTAGATGACTTTTTGTTCATCCCTAGCTGCTCTTAAAATTCTCTCTTTATCTTTGGTTGTGGCATGTTTGATTATAAAATGTCTTGGTGACTTTCTTTTGAGATCTACCTTACGTGGGGTTGGATAGATATCTTCTCATCTTTCACGATATCAGGGAAGTTTTCTGCCAACAAATCTTCGACAATTGTCTCTGTATTTTCTGTTATTCCCCCGTTCCATACTCCAATCACTTGTAGGTTCTTCCTCTTGATAGAGTGCTTCATAATTCTTAGGGTATCTACATTTCTTAAAATTCTTTTATCTGATTTTTTCTCAAACAGGTTGGTGTCCAGTGCTTTATCTTCAATCTCATTAATTCTGACCTTCATTGCCTCAATTCTGCTCCTATGACTTTCTATTGAGTGTCTAGTTCTGAAATTTCATTGTTTATCTTCTGGATTTCTGATTGCTGTCTTTCTATGCTTTCTTGCAGCCTGTTAAATTTGTCATCATGCTCTTCTCTAATCTTCTTAAGTTCCTCTATTGCTGTGTTTTTGTGTTCCTTGGCTTATTCTGCTTTTTGTATGATCTCCTTCCTGATCTCTTGAAGAGTTCTGTATATTAATTTTTTGTATTCTACCCCTGGTAATTCCAAGAAATTCTCTTCATCTGAAAAATTTATTGATTCTTTGTTTTGGTGGCTTGCTAAAGCCATCATGGTCTGCCTCTTTATGTGATTTGATATTAACTGTTGTCTCCGAACCATCAATAACTTATTATATTTATTTATTTTATGTTTGCTTACTGTGTCCTAACTTCTTGTTTTGTTTTGTTTTGATATGCCCAAATAGGCTGCTCATGTGAAGTAGTTTGATAATTGGCACCTTTGAAGCGCTAACGTCCTGTGACCAGATGGTTAGATCTGTTACTAGGTACATGCGCACATGAGCCTGTTTACTTTTCTTGTATGGGTTCAGCTTAGGTGTGCAGGTAGTCAGTCACCAAGTGTGTGGTGCAGGCTCTCACATACAGTCCTAGACAGGCAGGGGTGATTTGTGTAGGCACAGGTATCTGGCTGCAGTGGGGGTCATGCTCTGAGCAAGGCAGGGGGCTGAGGGGAGTGTCTGGGAGGAAAGCGTGTCCCTGTTTCCTAGGGCATGTAGGTGAGTGGGTGTTGTAGCTGGACTATGAGCACCCAGTGCTGTTGGCTGCAAGGACTGGGAGGCACCGCTTATTCTTGGAACCCTGTGGTGGATGGCTAGGTGGCGGGGGTGGAGCCACCAGTCATCAGGCCCCTGATATGGGTAGGTGACGATTCTGCTTAATCAGCAGAGCAGTGTCAAATGTCATGAATCTGCTCCTTCACTATATAGCTGAGACAGTTGAAGTTAGGCTTTAGGTATATACCCTATTGTACTGTGGTAATGAGGGCCTACAGTGTTGAAATGGGCCCAGACAGGTCTATGCAGAGGTGAAAGACATCCAGAGTCCATGGACCCTTTATGCCTGTGCCTAGGCAAAGGAGCTGTGCCTACCCAGAGTTCCCCACTTAGGGGAGCTGGCTGATTATTTTTTCCTGTTTGTTAATTTGTTCCCTCTCCAAAGCTGGGAGAATGGCTCACGGTGTATGATGGGTCCCAGTTCTGGCCCAGGTGACTTGGAAATCGCTAAAGCTGGCCTGGGACTGATGCAGAGTAGGGAGGGGGCAGGTAAATGGGAGAGAGGTTTTTTCCAAAGGGGTGTTTTTTGATCCGCGTGGTAGTCAGACGCATGTACTTATTTTTTGCTTATCGAGCTTCGCTTTTCACTCATTCTTGAGGCGTGAATAGACTCTCTGCCACTCGATCTCTTCCGATGTGGAAAACCTCTCCCGAGAGCCACTGCTTGCTTCACCGCGCATGCCAGCCTATCAGACCTGAAGGACGCCAGCTACCGCCGGGTCAGGTCTGGCAATTCCTTGCTGCTTCTGAACCATCTCTTCTTCCCCCTGCCACTCAGTCCAATTCCTCAACTTTGCCTTTGATGTTCAGCACTCCTAGACTGTCATATATAATTGATTCACTTGTTTTTTTGGGTCTTTGTTGTAAGAGGGACCACAGGAATCGTCTGACTACTCCACCATCTTGGCTATGCCTCCTCATTTGGTTCTTTTTTTATAGTTTCCATCATTATGTTCATGTTATCCTATAAATCCTCATGGAGTAAAGTACCTAGTTTTACCCTAAGTAAGTCGGCTTTTGCCTTTGGATCCTGAGAAATAACCCTTGGAGGAATTGAGGTGCCTTGGTCTGGGACTTCTAGGCCTCACCTGAGAATTTGTTTTGGTGAGTGGGGCTGGTCAGACCAGAAATGACTCACCTGGGAGGCTGATATCAACTAGACTCAGGAGGCATGATTTAGCCTATCATGCAAGACTGCCTGATAAAATCCTGGAGCACTACAGCTCAGAGAGCTTCCTGGTTGGTGAGAACATCTGCTCTTGGGAGGGTAATGTGTCCTTTCAGACATGGAAACTTCGAGCTGGGAACCCTCCCAGACCTTACCTCATGTGTCTCTTCATTTGTATTCTTTTTGGCTATAATAAATCTATAGTCATAAGTATGGTACATTCTCTGTGAATTCGGTGAATTATTCCAGCAAATTATTGAACCCTAAGGGGTAGCAGTGGCCAGTAGATCAGAAAATAAGGGTGTCATATGGACTCCCAAGCTTGTGGCTGGCATTCTGAGGGTTAGTGGAAAAACCAGCCCTGAGTATGTAGTGAGCAGGTCAGTAGGTTGGGATGTCATGTGGACTTCCCAAACTTGTAGCTAGTGTCTGCCTATTTGGCAGTCTGAAAGATGGTGTCCTTTTAGCTTGTGAGGTCTGACCTAGATCCAGGTGGCTAGGGTCAGAGGGAGAGAGCGTGCTATGGAGGCAGCTGGTGATGAGGATGAAGAAGTCGTGTGAGGACTGGATCAATCTCCACATTTTGGGGATTGTATTCATGCCGACCCTTACTGCACAACCCTTGAACATATTTGAATAGCTGGTCTAAATTTCTTGTCTGCTAATTCCATCTTTGGCATTTTGTGTCTGTTTTCATTGACTGATATTTCTCCTGGTTATGAGTCATATTTTGCTGCTTCTTTGCATGTCTGGTAGTTTTTTTATTGGATGCTGATGTTGTGATTTTTTGTTATTGAATGTCTGAATTTTGTTTTCTTACTTTAAATAATGTCGAATTTTATTTTGGCAAGCAGTTAAGTCACTTCCAAGGAGCCCTGGTGGTGCAGTGGTTAAGTGTTTGGCTGCTAACCAAAGTTGATGGTTCAAACCCACCAGCCACTCTGCAGGAGAAAGATGTGGCAGTCCACTTCCATAAAGATTAGAGCCTTGGACACCCTATGGGGCAGTTTTACTCTGTCCTATCGGGTTGCTATGAGTTGGAATCCACTCATTGGCAATGAGTTTGTTTGTTTTTTTGGTTTTAAGTCACTTCCACTTCAATTTCAACCTTTCAAGGCTTGTTTATAATCTGTTAGGGTAGGTCTAGAGTAGCATTTATTCTAGGGTAGTTTAGCCCTGCTACCAAGACAGTGTTTCGTTCCGTTGTACACAGGGTCACTATGAATCAGAACCGACTCGACGGCACCTAACAACAACAACTAAGGTATGATCATTCTGGGGTTTCTACTGAAATCCTTCTTTATTCAGCAACATTTCTCCGCTCTGCGTGGTTGGAACTCAAACATTTCCCAGCACTGGATGGGCTCTCAGTATTGTTCAGCTTCTACCTCCCCAGAAGTTGTTTTTTGCTTAGCTTTGCTGGAGTTTCACACTATGTATGCACAACTCAGTAAGCACTAAAGACTCAAAGAAATCCCTATGCCAATGTCTGGAGTTCTTTCTTTGCATAGCTCCCTCCTCTCCAGTACTCTGCCCCCCAAATTATAGCTGCCTCAGCCTCCTTGAATGCCGATTTCAAATCAGAAGACCACAGTGCTCTGCTTGGGTTTTCTGTGGCTCAGAAACTGCCTCCAGGCATAAAGCTGGGGCAATCACAGAGATTGCCTCTTTTGTTTCCTTCTCTTAAAGATCCTGTAATATCAGTTATCCACAACAGTTGTTTCAAATATTTTTTCAGTTTTCTGGTTATTTATGTCAGGAGGGAAAGTCTAGTGCTAGTAACTACATCATAGATGGAAGTAGAAATTCTAGTCATAAAAAATATAATAATTGAAATAAGGAATACAACAAATAGAATAAATAGCAGGACGAATGTAGCTAATGAGCAAATTAGTAAGTTAAAGACAAAACTGAGGAACTTTTCCTGAAGGAAGCAGGGAAGGATAAGGAGATAGCAAATATATATTAAAAAGCTAAGAGATATGGAAGATGGAAGTGTAAGTTCCAATATCAAATAAATGGGATCCGAAAAATCTAGAAAAGTAAAAATGGAGAGCAGGAATTCTCTTAAGGAATCATTAAGATAAATTTCTGGAATTGAAAATAATGAAAGACCTCATGCTGAAAGGAGTCACAGAGTGCCAAATAGGAGAAGGAAAAATCTACACTGGACACTCTACAGTGAACATTAAGAACATCAATAAAAAAATTCTAAAAACATATTGAAAGAGCAAACCATACATCTACAAACAAACAAGAATCGGGTTAATCTCAGACTTCTCAATAGAAACATTGAATGTAAGAAAAAAATAGAATATCCTTGGGGAGATGAATAGGAGAGCTTCACAAAGAAAATGCCTGGGGGTGGGGGAAATCAGAGGAAGAACTGAATTGATAACTGATCAAAAACCCCACAGCCATAGTTTAATAGTACAAAAGGTCTTGGGCATATCTTTCAGGGCAGAAAATCAAGCATTGTTGTTGCCCACTGTATCGACTTTCTTCTCTGGAGTCAGGAGGAATAAGTCCACCTTGCATTTATATTACGCTTTATATACTTCAAATTGCTTTAGTATTCACTACCACACTTGAACTTTTGTAAAACAGGAAGCTCAAGTCTTATTGTATTCAAGTGGTGTTGTTCGCCCTATTGTATAGACAAGAAAACTAATACCCATTAAAGTCATGTCATTGATCAGTGACAGAGCCAGATTAGACCCCTAGTTCCTAACTCTCACATTTTTGGTCTTTCTTCAGCATAATGAAGTGACATGAAAGATCTGGTAAGCTGGGTGGACTGTGAACAGATTTGTCAAATGGACCTTGCTTGGAAAGGTCTTTTGGCTAGGGGTGGGCATTCTGTGAAAAGGTAAATGCACCACTCTGAGAAGGCTCTGTTCTGCTGTCTTTGGTTTATGTACTATGACTGTCCTCAGTGCTGAGATATGATTCAATAACAACAAGAAATATTTCTTTTCCCACTTGGAGTTCTTGTTAGTCATTTTTGTGGATAAGATTTTATTGGAATAATTATTGTAAATGTGGTGCACCAAAAGGGTGACTCCAATTGCATTTTTAGAGCGTAAATATATGATAATGAATTTCATGGCAACTCACACAAACCTCCTTCCTCTGAAAGCTACCGGCAGGAGAGACATTACTGTCTGTCAGAGAAATGACAGAGAAGAAGAAACCCCTCCTCCAATTTTTCTTTCACTAAATATGAAGTGTCTCTTTTCCATGGAGCTCAGAAAGGCCCTTCATGTTGTCAGCTATCCACGAGCATTCTTTTTACCAACTTCCCTAGTATTCTAAAAGATCGTGAGGGAGCAAAAAGAGTGTAATGATTTCAAGAAGCTGACTGAGTGCTATAGTCCCAGCGTCTCCTAATCAGAGAGGAATGGAATCATGAGAGCAGTGGCACATTGGCCCCATGGCTAGCTTCCTCTTTGGCAGGGTGATGCATCTCAGAGAACCTGCTCTATCAGTGTACAATGTGATCTCCTGCTTTGTGGCTATGCTTTCATCTGTGTCTACATTTGAAAGATTCAACATGTAAGAATCCAGCAACCTTTCTCCCCCTCCCCAGACACACCCTCTCTAACAGAACCTGCCTGCTGTGAATGCACAAGCCCTTGTACAGCTCATGGAAAATGAAAATAGAAATAAGGATGGATGGGCTTGAACTGTGTGTTAGGGTATCTCAGAGTTCAATGCATCAAAATTATAATTCAAACAAACTCAAAACCTGATCTGATAGTGAAATCTAAAATGGAGCTCCAAATGTAAAAGGTAGTTGAAGTGGTCCAGAGAAAATGAATCATATTGACTGGTGAGTATGAAAATCTCTTAGGAATAGCTAATTTGTATGTTAATACCTTTTGCAATTTTAAGGTTAGTAATTCTGTTTTACACTTGAAGCAGTGCTTTTTTTTTTCTCCCCTCCACCAGAACCCTTTAGAAAATTTAAAACTCTTGCAGAGTCTGGCTGGCACCAGCTACATTTGACATCTTCCTCTTTAGACCCAATAGCTGCTTACTTGAGTTGCCCTTGGCAAGATGGCATAGATGGCAAAGTTGCTCTTTGGAACCCCCAACCTCTTTACTCTGTCTTCTTTTCTCTTTGTGTTATCTTTTCTACCCTCCTACTCCCTTCAGGCTTCCAGCACTGCCTATCCTCTTCCTTCTCTTTCTTCCTTTCTATTAAAATCTGCTCTGAGTGTGCCCAGTCATTTATGACTCAGTATGCATTTAAATCAACTCTCTTCCCTCTCACAGGGAGCTTCTCTCTAAGCTTTATCTTCAATTATGGAATTAAAGACTTTGCTCCTTATTAAAAGGATTTCAGTCATCAGTGAGTTTGTGGGGGAGTTATATTTTTGGCCAGGTTGACCTCTCTGGCATCTCAGAAATTAAAGAGTGATTATACCACCCGAAATACCTAGCAAAGTGGCTAACACACCTATTGGCAGTTCAGTGAGGGTTTGTTAATTGGATAAGTGGTTGTCTGCTCCTCCTGCCAGTAAGGCTTTGGCTGTAGGCTTTTTCTCTGGCTTTTCAGTGTCTCCCAGGTGGATATTGTAGGGCTTGAGCACATTGAGGACCCTGATACTACACAGGAGTTTGATAAAGAAAAAGTTTGCACTACATTTGAGAAGATTGAATCTTGAAGAATAATTTAATAAGTAGTTGTAGGACAGAATCAGAAAGTTAAACAGACATATATGAATCTTCCAGAATTGAAAACTGTCAAAATTGCTGGAAGATTAGATCATATTAGTCATTGGCTGTAAACCTGCTCCGGCTGTACCTTCAAAGACGGATTTATTTCCTGACTGTCAGTCAACTGCGGCTTGATTGGAGGGAGCAGGATCTGGGAGGTCAGAATCTGGGCTTTGGAGTCATTTCTCATGAGTTTTTCTTTTGGGTAAAACACAGCAGGAAAAGTGAGTGCAAGGTGGAGAAGAGATTTACGTTTTTTCTACCTTATTGCTCTTATGAAGCTTATATTTCCATTTAAAGTCTTCTCATGGAAAGCTTTTGGAAAAATTGACCCCTGAAGCTAGCATTATTTGGAGAGTTTGGGATGTGACACTCTGGCAAGTTGTAGGTTTGAATCTGATTAGCAGACAAACCCTGTGCTAGACCTCTTGGCTTCTGCTGTCAAGTATTCATCCATACATCCCCCCTGCCTTCCCTGCTTCTGCTGCTGCTAAAAAATGTCCCAGGTACTGTGGGACATGTAATGTACTACATTACATTCTCTAAACTTCCTTTGTCATCATCTGGGAGTGGCCCACCCTCTCTGCACAAAAATCAAAAATTGTAATTTCCCCCAGGAAATCCTGAGAGGAGGAAATGGTGGTTGAGATCAGGAGGGGACGCTTCTGCTCTGTCCTACAAGCTTCTTACTGATGTAACAATAACTTCTATCCACTTTGGGGAAGGAAATGAGAAGAAAAATAAACCAAAACCCAAACCAGTTGCTATCAAGTCGATTCCAACTCATGCCGACCCCATGTATGCAGAGTAGAACTGCTCCATAGGGATTTCAAGTCTGTGACCTTGTGGAAGCAGATCACCAGGCCTTTCTTCTGAGGTGCCTCAGGGGGGGTGGTTGGAGCCACCAACCTTTCAGTTAGTACTTAAGCACTTAAACGTTTGCACCACGCAAGGACTCTGGGAAGAAAAGTGAAAAACAAAACAAAACAAAAACAAAACCCTTGCCATTGAATCGATTTCGACTCATAGTGACCCTGTAGGGTTTCCAAAGTTGTAATCTTTACGGAAGCAGATTGTCACATCTTTCTCCCCAGGAGTGGCTGGTGGGTTCGAACCACTGACCTCTTGGTTAAGTAGCCGAGTGCTTAACCAGTGCACACCAAGTAGGGGTACACAAATTCTGCCTCCTCTTAGCCACGCTCCAGAAAATTTTCCTTGCTCTCTTCTGACAAAGGTAACTGCCTTAACTGCTGGGCAACTTTTCATCTTCCACCTCTCACGCTCTCATGCTTAAGAAACCCCACAGCTGCTCCTTTTCTTTGGCCTCATATTGCTTTTCAATAGGTTAAGGCTGCAACTGTTAATAAGCAAGGACTTTTGCTCCAGGGCTGTCGAGCTAGCCCTTTTCCAGTCTGCAAAATTTGTTTAGCAATTAAAATAAAAGAGATATGAGATCTCACATATACTTGTAAATGACTCTTCCTTTCATGTTTTCGCCTGGCCATAACTTGAGATGTTTTTTAACCATTAGCTTTTCATTAAGTAGAAGATGTAATTATTCTCTTAGAGAGGAAGGGCAAAACGCTCCCAATGACCTATCTAAAGATTCTCTTTAACTAATGACAGTTTCTCTCAAATTAGAGCAAGAATTGTACTGATTCAGAGCAATATGGAGATAGGACAATAAAATCAGGACATTTTTAAGAATAACATGACTGCCCTAATAAGTAGTTTTCTCCTGTGAAAAGCTTGTAAGCATTTCATTAAAGGTATGTTTGGAAATATAAAAAACATTGCATTCTAGGCTCAATAAAGTAAAATGGCAATGGTGAACAATCTTAAAGATCTTTCAGTAAGAGAAGGGCTTACTAAAATGTCTAAGAAGTTTGCAACATCATTTGAAATAAAATTTTATTTTAATGCAGTTCAAATTTTAATTACAATGGGCTTTAAACAAGTATCCAAGCAATTAATACATCTTTCTTTAAGCGGGAACTTTAATTAACCAAAGCTTTTTCTAAATTGTGGTTTTACAGAAAGAAGTGTATCAAAAGATAACCATCTTCTAGATTTTTTAAAATTATTTTTTAAACCGCATTTCTAGTGTTGTGGGTTCCCTACGGATCAAACACACTCTCCTAAGCCTTTCACAACTACATGGCTAGTCTGGCTGATGCCACTGATGGTTGGAAAGATGACTCCCAGACATGGCAATATCTTTAATCTTCAAATATTAAATTTTGTTCACTAATGTAACTTACTATACTGTACTCACTACAGCAGGAAATTGGACTCATAGGATTTTCAGCCATAAATTTTGAAAGATAATAGGGTTTTCAGGTTAACCCCCAGTCACGCAGACCAAAAAAAAAAAAAAAAAAAAGCCACAATCTCAGGCCCAACGAATAAAGGATTGACCATGCTGATGTGTCATCGTATAGAATGTAGCCAAAAATGATTGCCCATGGCTTGCAAATCATTTTGCTTTACAGTAAGTATGTTATAATAAGAATTGACCTGGGGCATTCACTCTATACAACCACTCAGCACAGTGCCTGGCACATAATAGGTACTTAAAATATATATATTTTTCCAAATAGATGAGTAAAAGTGTGCCCTGTATATTTTTGAGATAGTAAATCAATTTTTGTTGTTGTCATTTGCACCTGATAATCTCTGCTTTTTTGTTGCCTTGTACTCCTCCTACTCATTGAATCAACTGCAGTTACTGATTCAGGGGAAGTCAGATGTGACCTAGAGCAAATGTATCATTGCTCACCTCTGTTTCAGACTAATTTTTTGAGTGCACAGCAAGTGTGATGGTTAATGTTATGTGTTAACTTGGCTAAGCTATGATTCTCAGTGGGTTGGCGTGTGTTCTTCCATACTGTAATCATCTTCCATTTTGTGGCCTTATGCAAGCAGCCAATCAGTCAAAAGAAGAATTTCCTTAGGGAGGTGGTTTGCCTCTGGTATATAAATGCATGTTTTGGCAAAGCTCACCCTTTCTCTGCACTCTTCTTATCAACTGACCTTCGGTTCTTGGGACCTAAGCCTGCAGAAGTCTCTGGTCTGCTGTCTGACCTGCAGATTTTGGATTCACCAACCCCTGCAACCCTGTGAGCCAGCAGAGGTCTCCAGCCTGCCACCTGACTGGCAGATTTTGGGTTTGCCAGCCTGTGCAACCACGTGAGCCTGCAGAGGTCTTCAGCCTGCCTCTTGACTCACCGATTTGGGACTTGTCATCCTCCACAATCGTGTGAACCATTTCCTTGAAGTAAATATATATATATGCTTCACCGGTTTTGCTTCTCTAGAGAACCCAGACTAAGACAGCGAGATAATAGTTTCAAAAGCCAAGCTTTGATGAGGGTAAAGATTCCTTTACATTGTTGTTGTTGTGTGCCATTAAGTCAATTCCAACTCATAGCAACCCTATAGCACAGAGTAGAACTGCCCCATAGGGTTTCTTAGGCTGAAATCCTTATGGGAGTAGATCGCCAAGTCTTTTCTCCCACAGAGCTGGTGGATTCGAACTGCCAACCTTTTGGTTAGCAGCTGAGCGCTTAACCCTTGCACCACCAGGGCTCCTCTACCTTTACATACCAAGAGCAAAATGGGGTGGTCTGAAAATAGCACTTTGCCATCAGCCATCGTGTAGTGAGGATGTGAGGAACATAAGGAAAATCCATGCCACTTAGGAAACAGAAATTCTTTTTGGTGCTCTGAGGAGCTGGAGATATTTGAAGAGGATGTGCCTAGGTTTAAGATGCAGCCCCTACACTCTGGGCCACAAAAGGGGCTGGTATCAGCCTTCTTGTTTATAGCTTGTGGAAAGGATCACTTTACATTGTGCCCCATATCAACATAGACTATCCACAGTTGAGTTGAAATGACCCTGTGGCATAATAAAGCACAGAGAGGGTTGGAGACAGTGCACTTGGTCCTATGAAGTTGTAAAGGAGATCTCGAAATTCCCACATATCCTGGGTGAGGGGTGGTGGTGCAAGAATAAAGAAAGAACTGCTGGACAAGAAGAGGCCTGGAGTCAGGAAGAGGAGGAAGCTGAAGGCAGGAACTTACCATTAGAGTAATGGCAAGGTTCATGGTCATTAGCAGTGGCTCCCAGCATGATTCCCTAAAGACCAAGTGGACCTGAGACATTCTGCAGGAGACATCAGAGCAGGACTCAGTGACCAGGCATGATTAGGGACATCTAAGCAGAGGCCAGAGAGGAACCAGAAACCAACATGCAGCACAAGGACTCTTTCTCCAGCTGCAATGAAGCTATGTAACCTTCCCTCTACATCCAGGTGCCATCTTGGGGAAGGAGAAGAGAAGACACTGTGAGAGGATAGAGGCAGCCCTGATAGGAAGTTTGAACTTTGAGTTGAATGAATATTAACCTGAAAGATACTGGAGTAATTGGGGCTCCAGAGCAAGATGAAGTCAGATATAAAGAAGTGCTTTTTTTTTTATTGTAACTGAATCAGTGTGTAAATTTTGACTTCCTCCAACAAATGCATCCCTCAATACTTTAGAGACTAAGACAAGGCTCATCAGTCTTTCCAATTCAGCACCGAGTCTTCGTTTTTTATTATTTACTCTGAGAAAGGTATAAAGGGTAGTGAGATGACAAAGGAGATGTTCTCTATTAAAATGAAGATTCCCTGGGAATAGTTACACCTTCAAATTGTATCAGTTAATACTAAATTATTAGTTAACAACTTAGTTATCCATTAACACTTCACTAGGGGTTTGTAAGACTGGGAGGGATAAAGACTAGGCACCTTGGAGGAGGTGGTTAAGGATGAATTAAGAAGTGGGTGTAGCTCTCTGTACATATCTGTGGCTACTTGGACAGTGATTATCTCATGGCTCTTTTCCTTTTTCTTAACCTTCTGGGACACAGGAGAGGACTGTCCTACATTTTTTATTGTTATCAAGGCAATACCATGAGATAGTTAAGAGCCTGGGCTTTGGAGTCAGACAGGCATGAGTTCAAATACAAGTTCTGTCACCTGGGTTCAAATACTGGCTGTGTGACTGTGATCAAGTGACCTAAGCTCTTTTTTAGCACCAGTTTCTTCTTTGGTAAAATGGAGAAAATGATATGTACTGCAAAAGGTTGGTCATGAGTAATAAATGCAATGTGAAAACTTCCAAGAATAATGTCTGAAACATGGTAGGTACTTCATAAATGCTTGATCCCTTTCTCTTGTGAAACTGTGCTGGGCATCTTCCCTTTACCTCTCTAGATCCCTTCTCCACTTTTTTCTACCCTACTCTGTTTTCTAGAACACTGACTTGTATAGATTCCATCACTAGGCTCCTTTGCCCTCTGGTTTCCTAGTGCATTAGATCAATAGGCAGCACTACTGGGAGATCAGTGAGAGAAGGGTGAGGTTGGTAGGATCAGGAACGAATGGTACTGAAGGAAGAAGTCCAAGCTGCACTGAAGGCACTGGTGAAAAGCAAGTCTCCAGGAATTGACAGAATACCAACTGAGATGTTTCAACAAATAGATGCAGGGCTGAAGTACTCACTCGTCTATGCCAAGAAATTTGGAAGACAGCTACCTGGCCAACTGACTGGAAGAGATCCAGATTTATGCCTATTCCAAAGAAAGGTGATCCAACCGAATATCACACGCAAGTAAAATTTTGCTGAAGATCACTCAAAAGCGGCTGCAGCAGTACATTGACAGGGAACTGCCAGAAATTCAACCTGGGTTTAGAAGAGGAAGTGGAACCAGGGATATCATTGGTGATGTCAGATGGATCCTGGTTGAAAGCAGAGAATACCAGGAAGATGTTTACCTGTGTTTTATTGACTATGCAAAAGCATTCTACTATGTTGATCATAACAAATTATAATAACATTGTGTCTTAGTCATCTAATGCTGCTATAACAGAAATACCACAAGTGGATGGCTTTAACGAAGAGAAGTTTATTTCCTCACAGTCAAAGTAGGCTAAAA
>NW_004443987.1:1638399-1682354 GCF_000243295.1 Trichechus manatus latirostris
AGAGGCAGGTTTACAACATACAGGAAAATCACACAGTACCAGGAATCATGGCCTAGCCAAATTGATACACACAGTTTTTGGGGGACATAATTCAAACCATGACACATTGCAAAGAACGGGAATTCCAGAACTCTTAGTTGTACTCATGAGGAACCTGTCCATAGATCAAGAGGCAGTCATTTGAACAAAACAAGGGGATACTGTGTGGTTTAAAGTCTGGAAAAGTGTACATCAGGGTTGTATCCTTTCACCATACTTATTCAATCTGTATGCTGAGCAAATAATCCGAGAGGCTGGATTATATGAAGAAGCATGGGGAATCAGGATTGGAGGAAGACTCATTAACAACCTGCAACATGCAGAAGACACAACCTTGCTTGCTGAAAGTGAAGAGGACAAGAAGCACTTAATGATGAAGATCAAAGACCACAGCCTTCAGTATGGTTTACACCTCAACATAAAGAAAACATAAAATCCTCACAACAGAACCAATAAGCAACATCATGATAAATGGAGAAAAGATTGAAGTTGTCAAGGATTTCATTTTACTTGGATCCACAATCAACGCCCATGGAAGCAGCAGTAAAGAAATCAAAAGACACATTGCATTGGGCAAATCTGCTGCAAAAGACCTCTTTAAAGTGTTGAAAAGCAAAGAGGTCACTTTGAGGACTAAGGTGTGCCTGACCCAAGCCATAGTGTTTTCAACCACTTCATATGCATGCAAAAACTGGACAATGAATAAGGAAGACCGAAGAAGAATTGATGCGTTTGAATTGTGGTGTTGGCAAAGAATACTGAATATACCATGGACTGCCAAAAGAACGAACAAATCTGTCTTGGAAGATGTACAGCCAGAATGCTCCTTAGAAGCAAGGATGGTGAGACTATGTCTCACATACGTCGAACATGTTATCAGGAGGGATCAGTCCCTGGAGAAGGACATCATGCTTGGTAAAGTAGAGGGTCAGCAAAAAAGAGCAAGACCCTCGACGAGATGAATTGACACAATGGCTGCAACAATGGGCTCAAGCATACCAACGATTGTGAGGATGGTGCAGGACCATGCAGTGTTTTGTTCTGTTGTACATAGGGTCACTATGAGTTGGAACTGACTCAATGGCACCTAACAACAGCAACAGCTTCCTCCCTGCAAGATGCTGTTGGTTGACTGGGTCCCTCAATGAAAGGTCATAGCTCCAGTCAGGAAGCCTTCTTGCAACTCTTTCTCTCCTCTGGGAGTGTCTTCCTCCCCTTGCCCTTTCAGGTCGGAGGTGATTAAGCCACCTCCACTAAGTAAGCCCCACCACCCAGTACTTCGTTATCTTTTCTTGTGGTTTTACCAACAACTTGCCCAACCTTTATAAGTAATCCGTTTATTAAATTCTCCTCAAATTACTCAATTTGAGTGACCCTGCCTGTTTTTTGCTGGGACACTGATTGATACATTCTCTTACCATTTCTAAGTATCTATGACAAGTAGAAGAAGGCATTAGTGGTTCAGTAGTAGAATTATCACCTTCCATATGGGAGACCCCAGTTTGATTCCTGGCCAGTGCACCTCCTGCTCAGCCACTACCTATATGTCAGTGGAGGCTTGCATGTTGCTATGATGCTGAACAGGTTTCAGTGGAGCTCAGACTAATACAGACTAGAAAGAAAGGCCTGTCAATCTACTTCTGAAAATCAGCCAAGGAAAACCTATGGATTACAGTGATCTGACCCCAATAGATCATGGAGATGGCACAGGATCAGGCGGCATTTAGTTCCATTGTTCATGGAGAACAACAACATGACAAGTAGAAGAAAGACACATGCACCCTTGATTCAGTCTCTCTGTAGAGGTGTGAATTAGCTGCCCCAATCCTGAGTTAATGGGACAAGTTGGCCTAGTGAAGAGAACATCAAGCTAAGGGTTAGAAGACTTGGGGTTTTGCTCTGGTTCTGACATTGACTCTCTGTGTGAGCTTGGGAAAGTGACTCAGCTCCTCTGTGGGCCTCAGTTCTTATTCTGTAAAATGAAGGAATTGAATTAGATGATTTCCACAGTGTCTTCTAGTGCTTACGCCACAGTGACTAAAGTTTTCCTTAGCAGAGTCATAGCAGACATTCCTTTGATGTTACCTCTCTTAGCTTTCCATACAGAAAAGAGACTGATGCATCTCCCAACATTTCTTAAGAAAGATAAAAGAAGAAAGACTAAATGCTTAAAAATGATAAGTGAAGCTTTTAAAATCTTCTAATCAATCTCTCTGCCCTCAGACTGGCAGGTTAAGGCTCTTGACATCTGAATGATTTATTATGACTTAACGTTCATACTTACTGCACTTAAGCTTGATTTCTTCACAACAACAGGAGACTGTGGAAGGAGACCAATGATAGGCAGAAAGCAACAGTCTAGTCACTGAAGAAACAGGAAATTAAATGGTGGCCTTGGCAGGCATCAAGAATTTTTGTTGTTAACTGGACTAAACAAAAGCTAAGAAGTTTCCTGAATACAACCCAACATTTTGAGGGACAGATTAGCAGGGGCGAGGATCTGGGGGCCATGCTTTCAGGGGACATCTAGGTCAACTGGCATAACAAAGTTTATTAGGAAAATCATCTGCATCCTACTTTGGTGACCGGTGTCTGGGGTCTTAAAAGCTAGTGAGAGGCCATCTATGATGCATCAACTTGTCCCAACCCACCTGGAGTAAGGGAGAATGAAGAACACCCAAGACACAAGGAAAATATGAGCCCAAGAGACAAAAGGGCCACATAAACCAGAGACTCCATCAGCCTGAGACCAGAAGAACTAGATGGTGCCCAGCTACCACCAATGACCACCCTGACAGGGAACACAACAGAGAGTCCCTGAGGGAGCAGGAGAAAACTGGGGTGCAGAACTCAAATTCTAGTAAAAAGACCAGACTTAATGGTCTGAGACTGGAAGAACCCCAGAAAGCATGGCCCACGGACTCTCTGTCAACCTACAACTAAAACCATTCCCAAGGCCAACTCTTCAGACAAAGATTAGACTGGACTATGGGACATAAAATGATACTCCTGAAGAGTGTGCTTCTTAGCTCAAGTAGATACATGAGACTAAATGGGCAGCTCCTGTCTGGATGTGAGATGGGAAGGCAGAGAGGGTCAGGAGCTGGTTGAATGGACATGGGAAATCCGGAGTGGAAAGGAGTGTGCTGTCACAGTATAGGGAGAGCAACTAGGGTCACGTAACTATGTATAAATTTTTTTTATGAGAGACTAACTTGAATTGTAAACTTTCACTTAAAGTACAACAATAAAATTAAAAAAAGAATTTTTGTTATTAGTTTGGACAGTCTGTGAAAGTGGGGAGAGTAAAGGAGGAAGGGAATATTTAGACACACCTGGAGAGAAAAGAACAATCAAGGGATTTAGAGAGGAATAGAATACTGGGGGATGGGGGAGAGGGAGGAAGTGGGTGGTTTGGTATGTGGCTTAAGGTCTATCTTAGTTCTGTTTTGTGGTCATTTAATCATCACAGCAACTATCTTACAGAAGAGGAAATGGGCTCAAAGAGTCTGAGAAACTTGCCCAAAGTCACTCAGCTTTATTAGCAAGGGAAAAACAAACAAACAAAACCAGGATTTGAACCTAGGTGTGAGGTAATGAATCACCTTATAGAGAACAATTTGGCCTTTATCCTTGGTTCCTGAGAGATAGTCTTCAAAATTTCCTTAGTAATTGAGGAGCCCTGGTGGCACGGTGATTAAAAGCTCTGCTGCTAACCAAAAGGTTAATAGTTTGAATCCACCAGCCTCTCCTTGGAAACCACATGGGGCAGTTCTACTCTGTCCTATAGAGTCTCTGTGAGTTGGAGTCAATGCAACGGCAATGGGTTTTTGGTTTGCTATGTTATCTAGACCTGAAGACTATATTGGAAGTTTTGTGCTAATGAGTGAGGGGCTGGCCAATCAGAAGGTCGACGTTGTGGCCTGATATCAGCTGACCTCAGGGAGGGAGGGAAGCATGATTCAGTCATGCATATGCAATGAGACTTTTCTCATACATATGCAATGAGACCCCAGTCATAACTATGCAATGAAGCCAAGAGCTTCCTGGTTGGTGAAATACATTGATACATATAGGAAGGGAGCGTGCCCTTTTTGGGACATGGAAGCTCTGTGTTGACAACCCTCCCAAACCTTGCCCCATGCATTTCTTCTTTATGCTGATCCTGATTTTTATCCTTTTGCTATAATAAATCTGCAATAGTAAGTATAGTGCTTTCTGTGAGTTCTGTGAGTCATTGCAGTGAATTATCCAAACCAAAGGAGTAGTGAGAGCTAGCAGGTGAAAGTGAGGGGGCCCAGAGAAGGCCCCAGAGCTTGCAGCTAGTATCCTGAAAGGGTAGTGGGAAAACTCTGAATTTGCGTCCAGCAAGTCAGAAGTTTGGGGTGTCATGTGGGCTCCTGAGCTTGTGGCTGTCATCTACCTATTTGACAGTCTGAAGGATGGTGTCCTCTTAGCTTGTGAGATCTGACGTAACTCCAGGTGACTAGGGACAGAAAAAGTAAGTGCTGCGTGGGTGGCTGGTGTCAGAGGTGATTGAGAAGTGGGAAAGTGGGGATTTGATTAATTCTCACATTTTGGGGATTGAATTCATGTCAATTTTTATCTGTGAACTAGGTTTAGCTGGTTTCAAAAACTGTACTTTCCAATTAAGCACTGAATAGTGGGTTTTTCTACATATATTCTCTTTTCTAAAGAATAGCTTCCAAATTTGCCAAAATGTGATTTTCTTAAATACCTTCACAGATAATGCTGTTAACGTTTTCTCTGAACGAGTCCATTATTCTGTAAAATGCCCATATATTAACAGCAATTGCACACCAGATCCTTCAGTTTAAAAAAAAAAAAGCCTGTACTTTGCAGAGACTGCGAAGAGTGGTGCTATGATTTGCCTCCGGAGATTTTAGGGTACATGGATAGTTTAAAACCATTCATCCATGCGTTCATTCAAGAAATATTTATTGTGCATTTACTATGTGCCACGCACTGTTCTATGCACTAGGATACAGGGGTGAATGAATCAGATGAAATCCCTGCTATCATGGAGCTTACCTCCTAGTGAGAGAGACAGAAATCAACAAGCACACAGTAATACAGTATAGTTTTCTAATAGTCATAAGTGTTTTGAAGAAAATACTCATAATGATGGTTAAGAGGGAGAGATTGATTGGGAGGTGGTCAAAGATGGCTCCTCTGAGGAAGTGACATTTAAGTTGAGTCCAGAAGGACAAGAAGCAGCTTGCTTGCAAATATCTGGAAGAAAGGGCATTTCAGACAGGACAGCATGGAACAGAAAGGAAGTCAGTGTAACTGGAGGGGTGTGAAACCAGACGATGTAAGTAAATCCTTGTGGGTCACGATGAAGGATACAAAAAAAAAAAAAAAACCCAAACCCATTGCTGTCGAGTCAATTCTGACTCATAGCAACCTTATAGGACAGAGTAGAACTACTCCATAAGGCTTCCAAGGCTGTAATCTTTATGGATGCAGATTGCCACATCTCTCTCCCTTGGAGTGGCTGGTGGGTTTGAACCACTGACCGTTAGGTTAGCAGCCCAACGCTTTAAACACTGTGCCAACAGGGCTCCAATATGATGAAGTATGGAGGGTTTGAATTTTATTCTAAGTGTGATGGTGAGGCACTAAAACTGAACCAAACCCATAGCTGTTGAGTCAATTTCAACTCATAGTGACCCTATAGGACAGAGTAGAACTGCCCCACAGGGTTTCCAAGGCTGTAAATCTTTAAGGAACATCTTTCTCCCACGGAGAGGCTGGTGGGTTTGAACCACCCACCTTTTAGTTAGCAGCCCAGTGCTTTAACCACTGTGCCACCAGGACTCCTTGGTGAGGCGCTAGTGCTCTCAATTACTTTCTCCACCCAGGTCTTAATGGAAGAATTTTCTAGAATAGACTTGGTGACTTAGGATCCTATTTTGAAATCTTAGCCACCTCTGAGATGAATGGAATTTGAACAATCAATATCCTGAATTACAAAAACACTTACTAAATGTTAATTCGTTCCTGGCACAAGGCTCCAGTTTAGCAGTAGCCCCCTCATCTGGGAGGGGGTCTCTGTGTGTGTATGAGTGTGTAGGGTGTGGGGGTAGGTGTAATATCTGGAAGGACAAGGAGATTTGTGGAACTACGCACAAATTTCAGCAATTGTCCTGCCCCTTTTGTCCAGCTTAAATAACCTTAGCCACTTTTCCTTGGTGCTTGAGGCTATTTCCTATTCTACCTTCCTTTGTCACTCCTGAATAAACTGCAGCCCCCAAAGAAAATGAAGGAAAGATGTTTACATGACTTTGAATCTTGCATTGGCAATTCCAGTGACTGCACAAGATGTATTTACATGATGCTCAAAGTGCATAGCTTGTGGAGAGGAGATTGTTTATTCAAATGAAGACTGAGAGGGCTGATTTGATTTCCTAATTTAACCCTGGACTATGATGGTAGGACATGTAAATAACTTGCTCACTGATGCAAGTTTTATCTGTCTATTGAAAAAAATAGAAAGAAATAAGGGGGTTAGTGACTGGAGGAGGATATTGATCTGGGTGCTGGTTACATGGATGTGTTCAGTTTGTGAAAAGTCACCAAGCTGTATACTCATGATTTGTGCACTTTTCTGAATATCTTATGCCTCAATAAAATTCTACAAAAAATGAAGTAAATGAAATGCAGCCCTGAGGCATTTTCAATATAATAAAGTCAGGATAGTTAACAAGCACTGGAGTAGGAGTTTGGAGACTTAGGTTCAGTGTAAGCTCTTCCAATAACTCATGTGAATGAGCAATGATAATGCAGAGGTTTGAGGGGCCCAACATATAACACCCCTTCTTTTCTTCCTCCAGTTCTGAACTGATGAAGAGAGACAAATAAGCAAAGCAGGTGGAGATCAAGAGAGCTTTATTTTGATGGAAAAGCTGGAGAGTGCGACTTTGGTGTGTTTGCCAAGTGGCCTTCTTAATTCTGAACACCAGAATGAGGCAGAGGTACTCAACTTGTCACAGACAATGCAAGAAAACTGTAGGCCTTGCCCATAAAAGGGGGTTTATGGCAACAAGTAGATTAGAGCTCATGCCCTCTAAAAGCAGACAGATCCCTACTGGCTACACATGGCCTGTTCCTGCTTCCAAATCCACCAATCAGAATTCCCTCCTTCTGGGTCAATAATGTTATGCTAACTTAGGTTTCTCCACTTGGAAACACGAAGACAAGAGAAAGGGTGTCTTCCAACAAAAACAATTGCAGCAATGATGATGATACCTGTTGCCGTTGAGTCGATTTTGACTCATAGTGACCCTGTAGAACAGAGTAGAACTGCCCCTTAGAGTTTCCAAGGAGCAGCTGGTGGATTCGAACTGCTGACCTTTTGGTTAGCAGCCGAGCTCTTAACCACTGAGTGACCAGGGTTCCATGATGATGATAGCTACTGCCGTTTACTGAGTACTTCTATGGAGTCCCTGAGTGGTGTAAAGATTCGAACCCACCCAGAGGCACCTTGGAAGAAGGGCCTGGAGATATGCTTTTGAAGGGTTACAGCCTTGAAAACCCTATGGAGCACATTTCTACTCTGCAACATATGGGGTTGCCATGAGTTGGAATCAACTCCAAGGCAACTGATTTTTCTTATGGTGAGACACAATACTAAGTGTTTACATATATGTATTTTTTACATATATTACCTAATTGCATTCTCAAAATAATCCTAGGAGGTAGATACGGTTATTATCTCTGTTTCATAGATGGAGGTTCACACAGCTAGGCAATGGTGGAGCCAGTATGGAAAAAGAGATGCCAAAATCCATGTCCAAAAAGGTGACTGTAGTGTGGTAAAAAGTAGAGACTCTAACATTGGGCTGCCTGGATTGTGTGGCCTTGGACAAGTTACTAAACAGCTCATTAGTTACCACATCAGTAAAATGAGGGTGGTAAAGATACAGGTAGATATAGTGTGACACTGTAAAAAGTGCTCAATAAGTGCAATAAATGTTACCTATCATTACTGTGCTATACTGCATGTTTTTGCATGTTATTTCCCTTCTCTGGGACTCAGTTTGCTTATCTATGAAATGCATAGAGTAGATTAGAGCAGTAGTTCTCAAAGTGTGGTCCCTGGACCAGCAGCATCAACATTACCTGGGAACCGGTTAGAAATATAAATTCTTGGGCCCACTCCCAGACCTACTGAATCAGGAACTCTGGGGTTGGGCCCAGCATTTTGTATTTTAACCGGTCTTCCAGGCGATTCTGATACATGTTGAAGTTTGAGATCTACTGCTCTAAATGATCTCAGTTTTCTTCTAGCTCTGACATTCTGATCTCTAACCTCAATGTTTTCTGTTAACCTTCCTTCCTGTCAGGTGTCCACCCAATAGAGGAGACACTGTTTTGCCTTCAGGAAGTTCCCATTGTCAGATTGGTGGTGGTGTGGGGGGGGAGGTACATAGAGTTGTCTTGAGGAATGCGCTTTCTGATGGGGAAAACACACAGCATTTTAATCTCCTGGGAAAGATCAAAGTGGAGCTTTAGGTAGTTCTCCCCTCCTGTTGAAGTCCCTGGGTGGTGCAAATGGTTAAGTGCATGGCTGCTAACCCAAAGATTGGAGGTTTGAGTCCACCCAGAAGCACCTCAGAAGAAAGGCCTGGCCATCTATTTCCGAAGAAAACCAGCTATTGAAAACCCTGTGGAGCACAGTTCTACTCTGACACGCATGGGTCACCATGAGTCAGAGTCTACTTGACGGCAACTGGTTTAGTTTGGTTTTGGTTGCTCTCCTCCTACCCCAGCTTGTGCCAGTGACAGTGAGGGGAGGGGAGTTAAAGCAAGGCCCTTTAGCCTGGGCTGGGAGTTGGTATAGGGCTGCAGCTGCTTCCAGGAGCCTCTGGGTAGAGGTTTGGCCTAAGTTTCAGGCCCCTACAGAATTAGGCTGTGGGAGAGGTAGGAGATAGCTTTTTCAGCACTTCTCTTGCCTTTCCTCGCCTGCCTCTCACTGCCTCTCCCTCTACCCTCAGCCCCTAGATCGCCTGGACACCCTGACTTGTGATGTGAGACAGTGTTTTAGAGCAAGACCAGGGCCTGAGAAGAAACAGCAGGTTAGGACTGCAATTTGGAGCAGTTAAAGGACACCTTAAAACATGCCTTTGTATTATATGGCAGTGGATAAAGTCCTCATTAACACCTCTGCACAGCTAAGGGATAATATTGGGTAATTACATGAAAAGGGCTTTTACAAACTGTAGAAATAGAGGGTATTATTATTATGAAGAGTATTGAATTAGACCCTTGGGCAAACTCTGTAGCTTTCCAATAAGATCACTATAAGGGTCTACAGATGTCCACATGGTGTGATTTGAGGAGTGTCATTTAACATCTTAGCACAGATTAATTTGTCAGATAACTAACTAGCTGTTACCGTGGCAATTCAGGTAGGGCTGTGACAGTATGGGACATAGGATAGGAAAGTTTTGCCTGGATGCTGATGGTGGGGGCAGGAGGCCTAGAAGGAACTTTGGGAATTAAGTGATATACCATGTGTAAAGTACCTAGCACTGGACCTAGCATGGAGAAAGTGCTTAATAAAAAACAAATTAAGATAGAAATGTCTGGAAAAATTGGGAGCATGGGGTACTGCTTAGGGAGAACAGTTTGGAGGAAGGAGGGGCACTGAGTGAGTAGTGGCTAGGGGGATGTTGGGAAGGAGAGGGAAAAGAAGGGAGGGCCAAGGGGTTGGGGAAGCAAATCAATTTGGCTGGCTTGCTGAGGACTGCAAATACTGTTCAAAGACCCTTGGCGTCCTCATGCTGAAAGTCCTAGGAAGGCAATGAAAACAGGACTGGTTTGTTTTGCAGTTAAGGAGGCTATTTTAAATCTTTGAATTTCCCTCTAAGCAGCCTTGGAAATGTCCATGCCACACAGAAATCATGGAGGTCAATAACCTGTTGGCATGAGAAATCACATTATTTTCTCTGAACCCTCCTGACAGAATAATACACTGCAGGAAAGTCAAGAGAATTAACATAAATCATGTAGCTTAAAAAAAAAACTACAACAGAAAACAAACAAAAAAAACTATGCCTTTCTGTATTAAAGAAACCACGTTCAGACCAATGTTTCCCTCGGGTGGAACAAAACACTGGTTGAAACCGGTTCAGGGCTCTGTCACTAAGTGTGTGACTTAGGGCACTCACATGCCCATTCCAGGTGTTTATTTCTTCCCCAGAGAGCAGATGGTCTCTAAGATCCTTTTTTAGATTTCCAAGTCTTTGGTTCGCAGTAAGCTTGCATGCTTCCTCCTTCCTCCCCACCATGGCCCACAGCTCCTCCGGGTGCTTTCTGAAGGCGAGGGAATGCTATAAAGTGTGCATACAGGCTGTAATCATGAATGCATAAAAAGCAAGGCAGGCCCCAAACGCCAATTATCATCATCATCAAACCCTGCCACATCCCAAGGAAACAGAACAAGGACTCCAGGAAGGAATTATGTCCTGATTCTAGATACCAAAATGTCACATTGCGTTGGCCAATTCCTGCCGATGTTGTCAAGCAAAAGGCATTGTGAGACATTAAAAACTCTCTTTGTGAGCTCAGATTGCCAAACATCAGGCTTGTCTCCCTTCTGAGTCACAAACTGGGCTGCAGGCTAGTCCCTTCCTCTTCCCCTTCAACTATCTAATGTGGGCAGAAGCCCAGGACAGGGTTTCTTGGCCCCACCAGCAGTCTTTCTTCTAGCACATTCACTGGTTTCCTGAAGAAATGTCTCCACAGAAGTTACAACCACAGTGCAGCGGCTTGTTTTTCTCAGCAGGCTGCCCACATGGCGAATGTGATTTAAAGGAACTCCTAAAATGATTGCTGGGACTTTGTCTGGGAAAGTGCATAAAGCTGGTTTAATTGGGAGCGCATACTTTGTAGAGTTTTAAATTCACTTTTTTATTTTTTCTGCTTCCAGCCTTCTTCATATTTTCTTTATCTGCCCAAGTGTTTTAACTCAGCAGCAGTTTCCCTCCCCTGGGATTCTGGTTTCCTCTCTGGCTCTATCCCTGCCCTCCTCAGACACCTTCTTTGCGGCCAGGCACTTGGACAGAGACCAGTGTGTATGGGATACCCTTCTTCCTTCATATTCTGCCTTTCTTCCATGCCCAGCAGCCTATTCAGAGATCCTGCTACTGCTTCCTCTTTCTTCAGCCACATTTTATACGTCTTTGGGCTTGGGAAGCATCACGGAAGTCACATGATATATGTGAAAGCCATTTCAGCTTAAAGGAAGAGTAGGGTTCACAGTATCAAGTTTCTGAATAAGTTGTGATTGCTGATGAATCTGAAATAGGCTGGCAGGAAAAGGGCCTTTTGCACGCATTTTCCTCTGCCTGGAATGCCCTTGCCAGCCTTCTACACCTGGCTGACCACTATACCTGCTGTTCCTGCAAATCTTAGCTCAAACATAGTTACCTCCTCTGGGAAGCTTTCAGTGGACACTGCTGGAGTGGCTTTGATCCTGCTCTTTTGCAACTTGAATAGTAGCTGACATTTATTGAGCCCTTCTTATGTGCGAGGCACTTTGCACGTATTTACTCATTTATTCCTCACAACTATTCTGTAATATAGGCACTCTATGATAATTACATTATTATTATTATTTACATTTTACAGATGAAGAAACCGAGGCACTGACAAATTAAGCAAATTGCCCAAAGTCACATAGTTAGGAAGTGGCAGAGAAGGAATTCAATCCTAGGCAGTCAGGCTCCAAAACCAACACTCTACCGCCTCTTCTTTCCCTAGCATTGCTAATGTAGCATTTATTGCCACTGGTGTAATTCGGTTATTTTCCTGTATCTGCAATTATATTGAGAGCTCTGTGCAGAGCAGAGGTGGTGTCTAATTCATTTCCTTATCCCCAGGACCTGGCACAGTATTTGGTGCAAAATAGATGCTCAATAAATGTTGAATGAATGAGCGAACTTTGCTGAAGTGGAAAGGAGAAGGCTTTTGGAATCAAAAGACTGGAATTTGAATTCTGGCTCTGCCTAGCGTGTTATGTCAAGAAAATTATATTTCTCTGAACCTCAGTTTCTTCTTTTGTGAAGTGGGAATAAAAGATATTTTGAAGTCTTATCCCTAGGATTAAAAAAGATGATATATTTCAAGCACCTAGCATATGGTTTTATTCAGTCATTCTTTCAATAAATATTCATTGAGCACCTGCTATGTTCCAGGCAACTGTGATATTTGTTGGGCATACACAAGTGAACAAAACAGAGCTCCTACTTTGTGGAGTTACATTCTAGTGGGGAGGGGAAGACAGAAAATAAATGAGGAAACAGTTAAAAAATAGATAACATTTATAAGTAAATAGAGAGTGACTGGAAGGCTACTTTATTTAGATAGGATGGTCAAGAAAGGCCTTCGAGTAGTGATGCTAACATTGAGGCTTGAAAGATGAGGAGACAGCCACATCAAAAGCCAGAGGATGCCCATTATAGGCAGAGGGAATAGTAAGGACCTTGAGTTTACAAAGTATTCAAAGAAAAGAAAGGAGGCCAGGATGGCTGGCATGTAGTGAGTGAGGTGGAACAAGTTAACTAGTTGTCATTATGTTGATTCTGACTCATGGTGACCCTATGTGTTTCAGCATAGAATTGCAAGACTGTAAGCTTTTGGAAGCAGATCACTAGACCTTTCTTCCAAGATGCCTCTGGGTGGGTTTGAACTGCCAATCTTTCCATTAGTAGTCAAGCCATCAGACAGGCAAGGGCCAGATCATGAAGAGTCTTGCAGTCTCTGGTGAGGATTTTGGATTAATCTATACACAGTGGGAAGGTCTAGATAGGCTTTAAGTGAAGGAGTGGCATAATTTGATTTATGTTTTTAACAGCCCACTTTGGCTGTTGTGTGGCATGTGGATTTTAAAAGGCAAGAATGGAAGAAGGGAAATTAGTCAGCAGCCTATTGAAGTAGTCCAGGTGAGAAATTATGATGGCTGAGACTAGACTGGTAGCAGCAGAGATAAAGAAAAATAGTCATATTTGAGATATATTTTACAGGTAGAACCACCAGAACTTGCTAATGGATTAGCTATTGAGGATGATGAAAAGGGAGGGATCAAGTAGGACTCCCAGCTCTGGGCTTGAACAACTGGATGGATGGTGGTATGTTTATTGAAATAGGGGTGGCTACGAAAAGAATAGGCTTGGGAGAAAAACAAGCGCTGCATTTAGGACATGTAAAGTTTGAAATGCCTGTTAGATACCAGAGAAGATATGAAATAGGCGGTTGGATATATGAGTTTGGATGTCATGGGATATGCCAAAGGTGGTGATATCAATTTAGAAGTCATTTATCTATAGATGACATTTAAGATTATGAGGATGGATGAGATTACCTAAGAAAGAGTAGAGAAGAGAATAACAACAACAAAAAAAGATAGATGCCATCAAGTTGACTCCCACTCATGGAGACCTTACGTACAACAGAACGGAATGTTTCCTGGTCATCATGATCACAGTCATGTTCAAGTGCATCATTGCAGCTCTTGTGCTAATCCATCTTGTCAAGGGCCTCTCTTGTTCTCTCTGGTCCTCTACTTCACTAAACATGATGTCCTCCTCTACAATATGTCTAAAGCAAGTGAGTCAGACAATATTCTGTTGTGATACATAAGGTTTTCGTTGGTTAATTTTTGGAAGTAGGTCACCAGGCCTTTCTTCTAAGCCTGTTTTAGTCTGGAAGCTCTGCTAAAACCTGTCTACCATGAGTGACCCTGCTGGTATTTGAAATACTGGTGGCATAGCTTCCAGCATCACAGCAACATGGAAGCCACCACAGTACAACAAACTGACAGAAAAGGGTGGACAAACATATATAGTGCTTATTATATGTCAGGTACTGTTCAAAGTGCTTTGTACATATTAACTCATTTAATCCTTATAACAACCTTATGACGTAGGTGTTATTTTTATCCCTACTTTACATATGAGGAATCTGAGGCATCGGTAGATTAAGCAAAGTGTCCAATTTCATATGCAGTTAAGTAAGTAGCAGACAGGATTCAAAACCAGTCAGTTTGGTTTCAGAGTCCATTCTCCTAACTACCATGCTATTATATCCTCTCACGAGAAGAAGATTCAGAATCAAGCCCTAGGGCTTTATCATATTTAGAGGGCAGGAAGAGGAAGACCCAGCAAAGAAGACAGATAAGGAATGACAAAAAGAGTGTGATGTCATGGAAGCCAAGAAGGAAAATATATCAATAAGGAGGAAGTACTTAACCATGCTGAATATTTTTGAGCAGTTAAGTAAGAAAAGGATAGAGCGGTTTTCATTGGATTTGTCAGTATGTAGGTGGCTGGTGCCCTGGAAAGAGCAGTTCTTTCCTTATTAGTATTTACCATTTTCCAAGAGTCCCTCTTCAGTAACTACCTTCCTTTGTCAACGTTGGTGACACCCTTCAGAACTGTAATTGGCATCTTTAGTCATGAGTCTCATATGTCACTAAAAACCAAAACCAAACCAGTTGCCTTCAAGTCGATTCCGACTCATGGCAACCCCACGTGTGTCAGAGTAGAACTGGGCTCCACAGGGTTTTCAAGGCTGTGATATTTCAGAAGGGGATCACCAGGCCTTTCCTTCGAGGTACCTCTGGGTGAATCCAAACCACAAACTTTTCAGTTAGTAGTCGAGCTCTTAGCCATTTGCACCACTCAGGGACACACCATATGCCACTACCTGTTGCTGTTGACTCCGACCCATAGTGACCCTATAGGACGGAGTAGAGCTGTCCCATAGGCTTTCACTTCATTTCCTATAGAATGTATTCTGAATGACATTTTCTATTTGGACCTCGATCTCACTGTCTTATTTTGGTTTGTCACAGTCTAGTTTCCTGATTTTTTTTTTTTTAATTTCTTCAGGAGATATTTTCCTACGTCATCAAAGGAATTATGCAAGAGGCTTTCTTCTTATTCCCACTGCTCCAACTTCCTCAGATGGCTGATTCAGAGTGGGAAAGGAGACAAGATTCATGATTGTTTCTGAATGACAAATTCAAGAGCTATGTCACTCGGTGAGTCTGATGTACAGCACTCCCTCCCTACTGTTCCTACGCTTGAGTAATTGAGAGACTGTATCGGAAGGCTAAATCTCCCTCCAGCAAGGATAATGATCCCTGCTAGGCATTTAGAGTAAGGACAAGTCACATGACAAGTGCCTCTAATTAGCCCCTCTGCGAGCTCTCGTCTAGATTCCTTATTTAGGGCACAGTGGTACTTAGAAAGGGTGTGATTTCTCCCTGCCTGCGTGTCTGAACACATCTGAGTACATCAAAAAGAAACTCATTTCTAGACAGAGTCCTCTTAAACAGTGCTGCCTGGGGAGGGTGAGCAATAGCACACCTCAGCTTCAATAGGAAAAGGCACTTGGAGAGGGAGCTCCCCCTTGCTCTCTGATGAGGAAAAGCAATGCCCTGAATAGGATGCCAAAAGCCTGCGAATTCTCCCTCAAGCTCAGAAGAGCAGATGGCATGAGCACAGCAGGGGATTGACAACTGCTTCTCACAAACTTTCTCAAAACATGTCAACATTGGTCTTCTCTGGAGACCTCAATCGAGGCATTGCTTTAAAGGAGAGCATTTGCAGAGCCAAGTTCCTCAGTGAGCCAAGTCTTGCAATTCTATATGCCATTCCACATGGGGTTTGGAGCTCTTAGGGGTCAAGAAGTCAAGGTCCTTGGCCACTCCTTACCTTCCTGTAGAAAAGGTTTGGGTTAAATCAGTACCCCAAAGTATTGGCTATTTAATTTTATTTATAATTCTTTGAACCTTCAGAATCATGGAAACCCCAGAGCATGGGTAGACAGAGTCATCACTGGTGTTGAAGGCACTAGTGAAAAAGAATGAGTTATAGGAGGTCCTGTGATCCTGGAATAGCGGAACTGATCTGCAAGTTGGTGGGAGGGTAAAGAGGCTAGGGAGGGAGAGATCTTGAAGGTGACAAGATAAAGGGAAATAGGATTGGTGACAGGAGCTATGGGGCAAAAGTCCCTCCTAAGAACAGAGATGAGGCAGAGGGAAATGGCCTGTGAGATGGTGAAGGTCCAGATGAGTAAGAACAAGTAAGACCCTCACTCTCTGCTACTATCCCTCCCAAGGACCTAGAGGTGGGCAAGAAGAGACCCTCTGTACTTTAATTTCACCCAGATCTAAAGGCGAAGGAGTGCATGAAGGGAACAGAAAGGAAGGTGGGGGGCTGGCTTGCCATTAGATCAGAAATAGAAACATCTGAAACTTTCCACTGGAAAAACTTGGCAGGATCAGACCCCTGTGGGACCCTAAAGGAATCTCAATTTAACTCTTATTGGCCTGCATAGTGCAAGGGTGTGGTGTGCTTGGAAGAGCTTGCAGTCTTGGGAGAGAAACGTGACCATGAAAAGTCTCTTTCCTATGTGGGAGCTGAGGATGGAATATTCCTTTTTTTTGTAAACTACTTCAGACTTGCTGGAAACTTGTGATCACAGTGAAACCTGTCCCGAGGTCTGCTCTTCACCTCTACCAGGTCCCACCGCATCAGTGATGACTTTACCTTCTTTTGAGTTTCCAGGGAGAATATATATTTTTAACGACAGGCAATCATTTTTTATGGGTCTCTGCCTGGAATTTAAGTTTTGAGTTAGATTCTTTTCAATAAGGACAGTTCATTGGCCAAAGTTAGACTCAAGTCATAACCAATGGATTATCCAATATAACAGTTTCAGACTGATGAACACAAGGGGTAATCGACCATGATTTTTCAGAACTCCATCAGTGGTCCTGAACCTTACCCAAAAGGAAGTGGGCGATGAAATACTGCTTGAACACTTTGCTCTGGGCCCCAGGGGCTTTGTGCCTGAAGGATTAACTAGGCCCTCAAAAGCTGGTCAAGACAGAAAAATAGAGGCCCAGGGAGTAGAATTTCCGGGGCCCCATTTCTAAAAAATATATCACTTCTTCTGCCTACTGGCAGATGCATATAATTATTTAGAAGGAAACAGGGTGTTAGATTCTTTCTGAGAGCAAGTTTTCATAGCAGAAAGGAAGACTAGAGCACAAGAGTACTGCCTGCTGGAAGTGGGAGTGGTGGGCACTAGGACAGCAAGAAAAGAGAGATTGAAAATGTGAAAGCCAAACTGTATTGGCTTTACAGTTTTGCTAAAAATGACTAGCCCATTGAAGTAGGAATTTTAGGAAAACTCACCCCCAGGCAATGGTAAGATTCCTCTTTAAGCCTCATATTCTCAGCTATCTGACGTGTCAGCACTGTGCCTTTGGGAAGTTCTAGATGGGCTGCAGATGTTTGCATGCAAGTTATAGCATTTCTGACTTATGGGTTCCTTTGAACTTCCCTGCAAGCTCAGTGGACTCTAGGATATCTTTCTTCTTTCAAAAAATGTCAATGTCTGATTAGTCTGGTTTGATCGGATGTTTCTTTGTCCAGATTTTTTTTTTTTTTGGTTGAGATTTTTCAGCGTGTCAAAAAAAAATTTATTTCGAGTAAGTTCTTTTGTGCATACTGGAGGCATTTCTAGGGTCGCAAACAAAAACACTTTCTTATTACAAGGACACCTTTGTATTTCTTTTGATAGGGGGAAGGACTATAGCAAAATACAACCAATCTCCAGTTCCAGGGTCAAGAGCATGCCAGATCTCTTGAGGTGCCAACCATCTGAACTCCTGCTTAGTCTGGGCTCAGAGGATTTGCTGCTGCAGCTGGGCAGTGGCTTTGCTCTACAGCAGAACAGCAGTCACACAATGAAAATGCAAGCAGGAAGATGTTTGAAGTTTCTCCTTCTTGCCCAAGTAAACACTGCAGCCACCTCCATTATTAACCATCCAGCTTGTTTGGCAAAAAAAAAAAAAAAAAAAAAAAGGTTTTGTCGATTTCCATTTCAGCTGAGCTGGGATGGACCAACAACCGGAGGTAGAGGAGTAGCAGATGGCTGGTCACAGAGTTCAAACGGGTGCAGGGGAAATCGGGGTGTGTTTGCAGCATTTCTACACTGCGTGGAGTGCTTGTGCAGAGGAGCATATGCTGAAAGGAGTGAGACTTGTGTACTGTTTTCCAAGTAAAACACTCTCAGTCTATGGGGCATCCCACTAACAGGCTTTAAGGGGCAAGCATTAGGGGGGATGTGCCAATGCCAAAAGCCCATCACCAGCACTCAGAGGACTCCCGGCATTCCTGCATCATCTCTTTTATTAACTTGTAAACAGCCTTGAACTTTAGCTGAACTATAGTGGCAACAAGGAAAGGAGATGGAGGCAAATGGCCCGGAGAATATTAGGTTAAATACACCCTCATCACCAGCAATGCTTCCTCCTGTCCTTCAAGCAATTTTTCCTTTAATTTGGTCAAATGATTAGTTTAAGGAATAAACTCAGGAAAAAAAACCTTCTAGATTGCACCCCATGAGGTGGCTAAGCCAGAATAGTCTCACACACAGCTGGGGCTCAAATGGCTGTGATTGGTTTAATAAACACCAGGAAGTGTAAACATCTGGGAATAAAGATCTAGCCTAAACATTATGTGTCATGTTTTTATTGGAATAAAACAATATTATGGTTACTTTGAATAAAAAGTTTTAAAACAAACAAAAATATCATCCACATGCCCTCTAACACAGCAACTATTTTCACTTCTGCATTTTCCTTTCTAGTCTAGATCTAAATGCATACATATATTTACATATTTTCGACCTTAGTGAACATAGATTTTGCATTCTGCTTTTCTCTCATAGCAATACATCCTGAATGTTTTCAATGTCTACATCTAATCTTCACAGTAAGTTTTCATTTGATTTTTTTTGTGTGATTCTAAGAGTATGCACAATCATGGTAGAAAATTTAGAAAGTGCAGAAAAGAATAAATCAGGAAAAGGTCACCCCTAAACTTACTATCCAAAGGCAACTACTAAAAACTTACTGACCTATTTCTTTCTAGTCTTTTTACTATCAATGCATTTTTCTTATATAATTCAGATTATACTGTATATATCATTTTGTATCTTGCTTTGGTTTGTTAACATTATGTAACATGCATTTCCCTGTGCCCTTATGAGTTATTATAAACATACTTTATAAGAACTGCATCATTTTCCATTGTTTGTATATTCCCTAATGTTAGATTGTTTTGATATTTCCATATATAAATGATGCTGCAATGAGCATTGTGTTAGTTAGGGTAATGCTAACTGCTGTAACAAATAAACTCGTTGCCATCGAGTCGATTCCGACTCATAGTGAACCGAAAGGACAGAGTAGGCCTGCTCCATAGGGTTTCCAAGGCTGTAATCTTTAGGGAAACAGACTGCCACGTCTTTCTCCTGTGGAGCAGCTGGTAAGTTTGAACCGCAGACCTTTTAGTTAGCAGCCGAGTGCTTAACCACTGCTCCACCAGGACTCCTTGCTGTAACAAATACAAACCAAAAACCAAACCCGTTGCCATGGAGTCGATTCTGACTCATAGCGACCTTATAGGACAGAGAAGAACCACCCCATAGAGGTTCCAAGGAGCAGCTGGTGGATTTGAACTGCCAATCTTTTGGTTAAGCAGTGGAGCTCAACCACTGCAGCACGAGGGCGCCACCTGTAACAAATAGCAAAAACCTAACCAAACCCATTGCTGCTGAGACGATTTGACTCATAGCAACCCTATAGGACAGAGTAGACCTGCCCCACAGGGTTTCCAAGGAGCGGCTGGTGGATTCGAACTGCTGACCTATTGGTTAGCAGCCAAGTTCTTAACTTTTTTAAGAACTTTGTGCTGGTTTTTCTCTGTTTGCTCCCCAGTTCTGAGCCATTTTCTGCCCACTCTGGGCACCAAAGAACTAACTCCTATGGAGTGCCTTTCCTAAGCTCCCTTGTTGACTAGTTTTCTTTTTTTTTCTTCAGTAGGCGGCGCTAGCAGGAGATTGGAGGGTAGGAGAAAAGAGAAGCCGGGATGTTTCTTATCTGCTCCCTTCCTGCTTTTGCACCTCATCTCTGATAGTACCTGCATCCTTCCAGAAATATAGCTCCTGCCAGGTAGCCTCTCTTTCACAACTCTACTCTTCTCATTTAAATGATCTGGGGTTAATTATGTTCTTTTCCATGATTCTGCCATGGCGTAATAATCAGGTCACAGCAGGAAAGAGATGGCATACACAAATGGTTTACCTGGACTGTTTACAGAGATATGGGCAGGGTTAAGTAGCCCTCAAAAATAGCGGGGCACCCAAGGGTAGCAACAGCAGGAAGCTGTTACTATTGGTAGGCCTTAAGGCATAAAAGGAGGAGTGGTTTCTAGAATCAGGTGAGATCTATAGCTATGCGAGGAGGGCTGCCAGATAGATGCTGTGGTCGTAGGTAGAGAAACAATTGTTGCCTAAGCTATAGCTTGGAGGGATATGGGGAGAGGGATGGTGGGGATAAGTAAGTAACCTCATCTCACTCTCCTCCCACCCTAATTTCCTTCCATTTGCCAAAGCTAGTTGCCGTGGAATCAATTCCAACTCATGGCAACCCCATGTGTATCAGAGTAGAACTGTGCTTCATAGAGTTTTCAATGGCTGACTTTTCAGAAGTAGATCACCAGGCCTTTCTTCTGAACCACCTCTGGGTGGACTTGAACCTCCAACCTTTCAGTTAGTAGCCTAGCACGTTAACCATTTGCATCACCCAGAGACTCCCCCATTTGCCAATCCCAACTGGAAACCAGAGATGAAGGAAGCTCAAGTGATGCATTCTGTAGAGGTCATCCTTCCAGGGTACAAAGCAAGCTGGGAAGGAAGGAGTTGGATCTGGAGGTACAAATGGAGACTTTGCAGCAAAATGGGTTATTCACATTTAGTGTTGCAGTGCAGTCTGAGATTTGTTCCTTTGAAATTAACCTGTTTTTCTGATGCTTGTGGAATTTCTTCTTTTTACTGAAATTAAAAACTTTGCCATGGCTTTATTAAGTTTTAAAGTGAGGGTTCCTGAAATGCAGTGAACGCTTTTAATAGTCAGACTTTTTTATTTTTAAGTTTGTCCTGATGAACCTTTAGATAGGCATACCCAGATGTGGGGAGTCCCTGGGTGGCACAAACGGTTAAGCACTCAATTACTAGCAGAGGTGCCTTGGAAGACAGGCCTGGCGATCTGCTTCCAAAAGGTCACAGCCTTGAAAATCCTATGGACCAGTTCTCCTCTGCACACATGGAGTCGCCATGAGTTAGCATGGACTCTGTGGCAACTAACAACAACATCTAGATGTGAAGAGTTTTAAACAGTACTTTTTTGAATCTGAGCATAAACTGGAGGCTGTGGCCAGAGATCAGGAAGCCGGATAATCTGTGGTGGCAGAATGTCTCTCTGATGTCTGGTATAATGATAACAATTGTAAACATTTTTGAACACTTATTATGTGCCCTGGTGGCGCAGTGGCTAAAAGCACTTGGCTGCTAACCAAAAGGTTGGTGGTTCGAAACCACCAGCGGCTCTGTGGGAGAAAGATGTGGCAGTCTGCTTCTGTAGAGATTTATAGCCTTGGAAACCCCATGGGGTCGCTATGAGTCAGAATCGACTTGATGGATTTGGTTTTTGGTATTATGTGCCAAGGACTTTGATTAAGTGCTTTACATGTATTGGCTTATTAATGCTCAAAACACCTTATGAACTAGGCACTATTATTTTTCTTATTTCACAGGATTTCATGGACTCTAAGTAATTTACTTTAGGTTTCACAGCTGGGAAGTGATCATTGGGTTACTGATCTTCTTAAGTTAGTATTTCTACCACTCAAAGGTGGCTTCACCATACAGCAGTTCCCATTCCCAAGCAAGATAGTGGAATTTGGCTGGGTCCAACTTTCAGGAGATGCTGCAAGGGTGGAGGTAAACCCTGTTGTGGATCTTTCTGTGTCAGGCTTGTCCCCACTGTGGTTGTCTGAAGGCAATACAGTGGTTAGTAGCACAGGCTTTTTAGTCAGACAGATCTGAATTAGAAATCTGGCTTTGCTTCCTACTAGTTCGGTAATCTTGGGAAAGTTACTTAATCTCTTCATGTCTAAATTTTCTTGTTTGTAAAACTGAGATAACAGCACTCGTTTCATAGGGCCATTGTGAAGATTAAAGAAGTACGTGGTATGTATGAAGCACTAAAAAAAGTACTAGTATTAGTGCTGTATGGCTGGTATGGGTCCAGATAAGCCAACATTGGAGAGGAATTGAAAAGTCTTTACCATTTGGAAGGCTGCTCCAGCAGCAGGGAACCAGATACATCCCTCTTCTTTCCTAAGGAGGTTGACTATTGGGATAATCTGGGAGGGAAAACCAGACATAATTTACTGGGATTCTTCTAGTTTAGGGCTATTGTTACCTTGTCGGGTGTCATGGGGATCCCTTGAATGAACAAAATGTGATTCGGCCATTCCACTTCTGGGTTCAGAAAACACATTTCTCAAGATTGGCCCAAAGGACTACTTGGCCCAGGGACTTATTTAAAGAAATAATTTGATATGGAGAAGTAATCCAAGTAAAGAGTGATGGCCTAAAGTTAGCATAAAATATAGAGGTCAATCTCACTTATGAAAACAGATTACAAAACCCCAAATGAAATATTAACAAGTTCAATGCAATAGTGTATGAAAATAACAAAGCATCATTACTAAGTAGATTTTACCCTGGGAAGGCAAGAATAGCTCAACATTAAAATCTCTATACATGTAATTCACTACATTAACATATTAAAGGAGAAAAATACAATCATTTCAATAGGTGCTGGAAAAGTTTTAGATAAAATTGAGCACTCTTTTTAGATTTTAAAAGAAATAGCAAATATTAGACTAGGAAGAGAAAAAAATTTCCTGAAAGGGTTTCTACTAGAAGTAAACAGCACACGTGATACTTAATGATAAAACGTTAGACACATTCTCATTAATGTCAGGAAGAAGGCAGAGCCGCTTGCTTTTACCTCTTCTATTCAACATTGTTCTGGAGGACCTAGCTAATACAATTAGAAGAAGGAGGAGTAGGAGGAAGAGAAAAAAAGAAAAGATAACTAGGAGATACAAATATTAGGAAAAAAGGAAAAAAAAAAACCTGTCATTAACTTTAGATAATAAGATTATCCATCTAGAAAAGCCACAAGAACCAACTGGCAAGCTACTAGAACTAATAAGAGAGGTTAGTACAGTGACTAGATATAAAATGAATACACAAAAGTCAATAGCTTTCCCGTAAAAACCAATTAGAAAATGTCATGAATAAAAGGTCCTAGTCACCTTAGCAATAACACAATAAAATAACTCAGAATAAACCTGACAAGAAATTTAATAATTCTACATGTTGAATTCTATAAAAAGTTACTGAAAGACATAATAACATATAAATAAATTGAAAGCCTCAGAAATACTCTCCAAATTAATCTGTAAAGTTCTTCTGGAAAAGAAAATATGCAGGAATTGTCAAGGGCATTTTGAAAAAAGAAGAAAAACGAGGAAGGTTTCTCCCTACTAGATATCAAAACACAGTATAAATTTACAATAATTAAAACAGTGTGGCTATGGCTCAGGAATATAGTAAGAGACTAATAGAATAGAATGGAACCCCAAAATAGACCCATTTGGAAAAATTGAAATTTAACATGTGATAAAAGTGACATTTTAAATCAGTGGGACATGATGGACTCTTCAGTAAAGGGTGTTGGGACATTTGGCTAATTATTTGTGAAAAAAAAATTAATACAGTTAGTTCTCTACCATGTTGTTGTTAGCTTCCGTCTAGTCGATTTCCACTCATGGTGACACTGTGTGTGCAGAGTAGAACTGCACCATAGGGTTTTCAAGGCTGTGACTTCTCAGAAGCAAACTGCCAGGCCTGTCTTCCGAGGTGCTTTTGGGTGGGTTCAAATCAGCAACCTTTTGGCTAGTAGTTGAGCACTTAAGTGTTTGTGCCACCCAGGGACTCTGAGGAGTCCCCAGGAGTCTCTACCATAATCTAAGGTAGCTTCCAGATGGACTGAAGAAATGAACATAAAAAATCTAAGCAAGTCTTGGAGTAAAATATGAGAGAATAAGGATTTCCCAAACAAGACACTAAAGCAAACCTAGAAGTCACAATGGAAAAGACTGACAAATGCAACAACATAAAATACGAAAGTAAAAAATAAATCTTTGAACAACAGCAATAATGACAAAAACTCACTAAAAGCTAGAGTTTTCAAACTGGTGGCCTATGGGCTGAATCTGGCATGCAAGATGCTTTGTTCTATGGGGAGTTTTAATTATATTTTTGAAATGTTAATGCCCTTAGGTGGATATTATTGTCATTCCGTATTGTCTTACACCTGATGAACATCACACAGTTACATTACCTTCCCGGCCCTTGTAATTATTTGAGTTTGTGACACTGGGGAAAAAATAAAAAGACAAGAAACAGCCTGGAAAAAAAATATTTACAACATCTGTGAAGACAAACGGTAAACATCCATAATATACCAAGTGCTTCTACAAATCAGTAAAAAAGTGACAAACAACTCATTAGCAAAATGAGCAAAGCTATGAATAGACGATTCATAGAAGAAATACAAATAGCCAATAAGCATATTGTCTTAGTCATCTAGTGCTGCTCTAACAGAAATACCACAAGTGGATGGCTTTAACAAAGAGAAGTTTATTCTCTCATAGTCCAGTAGGCTGCAAGTCCAAATTCAGGGCGTCAGCTCCAGGGGAATGCTTTCTGCATCAGCTCTGGAGGAAGGTCCGTGTCATCAATCTTCCCTTGGTCTGGGAGCTTCTCTGTGCAGGAACCTCAGGTCCAAAGGACACGCTTTGCTCCCGGCACTGCTTTCTTCGTGGTATGAGGTTCCCCTGTGTCTCTGCTCGCTTCTCTCTTTTATATCTCAAAAGACATTGGATTAAGACACTATCTAATCTTGTAAACCTCATCAGTATAACCTCAGCACAGTGATAGAATTTACAACACATAAGGAAATCACATCAGATTACACAATCATACAATACTGGCAATCATGACCCAGCCAAGTTGACAGATATTTTTGGGGGACACAGTTCAATTCATGATACATATGAAAAGATGCTCTTTCTCACTAGTAATCAGGAGACTGCAAAAGAAAACAATAAGAAATATGTTTTTTTTGCCCATTAGATTGACAAAAAATTAAAATGATTGATAATATGTATTATTGCTTAGGATGTGGGAAACTGATATTCTTACATACTATCGATGGGAATGTAAACCCATACGGCCATTCTGTTGGGCAATTTGGCGCTATTATATCAAATTTTAAAATGGAAATATACTTTGAAGCAACAAATTCACTTATAAAAGTACTTGCACATCTGTACAAGGAGACTTGTACAGGATGTTTATAGCTTTAAAAGATTGTAAACAACCTAACAGTCCATCTGTAGTGGAAGGATTAAATAAATTATTGTACCTCCTTGCTTTGAAATACTACTAAGCACCTGTAGACAAAATGAGATAGACCTATCTGTACTAACATAGAGAGGTCTTCAAAGCATATTTTTAGATGAAAAGAAGAAAGTAGCATAAGATGTATAGAGTATGAGCCATAAATACCATGAACTCTATGTATGTATTTGCACGTGCATAGGAAAAATTCAGGAAGGATATATACAAAACTATTAGCATTGGCGTTTACTGTCTGGGGAATGGTGTAGAATAGAGAATGGTGTTGAAGAGAGGCTTTCATTTTTACTTTATATATATTTTTATGATGAGAATATATTCATATATTACTTGAGTGATTTAAAAAAAACATTTCAAGTGGCCATCTAAGATACAACTGTGGGTCTCTTTCTATCAAAAGCAAAGGAGAGTGAAAGAAACCAAAGACTCAGGAAAGAAATTAGTCCACATGACCAATGGCCCGTGAGAACTGCAGCTTCTTCTAGCTTGAGACCAGAAGAACTAGATGGAGCCTAGCTACCACTAACGACTGTTCTGGCCAGGAACACAATAGAAGTTCCCAGTTAGAATGGGAGAAGCTTTTCATATTCCTTCCCTTTGGGAAATGAGAAAGTGCAGATGGGAGACACAGTTCAGGAAGTGAGAGTGAGGCAACGTGAGATGATTCTAAGTGCCCTGGCACCAAATATTTTTTTTTAAAAGCCAATGATACTTTAATTCAGAAATCTGTGTAGGATTTTGCATCAGTTAGAGTTTACTCAGGAGGACAGTTTTATGGTATAAGATATGTATTATAAAATTAGACCTTTTACAATTGCCGGAGGAGCTAGGGAAATAAAAGTCTGAGAAGAGGAGTTGAAAGATTACCAGAAAGGACACTAATCAGCTCTAGTAGAGGTGAAAGCGTTGGGGTTTGCAGGGAAATTTGGAAGCTACGCATGTCAGGCTACTAGAATTGGGTTGTGAAGGGCTGATAGTTGAGAAGATGATGGAAGGTTGTTGACTTTATATGGCTATACTGCCTCTGTGAAGTTACAATGAAATAATCGGATGGTGGGCTGGGGATTGTTGCTGTTCAGCAGGACCAACAGAAAGGAAGGAAAACTAACAGTAGAATAGGAAAGAGTGAGGATAAACTGGAACTTACCCTCACCTCTGAGTCTATTCCTTACCGCCTCTAATCAAAGATCACTTTTTTTAGTGTAAAGGATGCTGCTTTACTTCTGCCTTCTAAATCTCTCCCTTCACTTTTGGCCACCTCTAAGCCAATACCATACAGAGAAGAGGATTCTGGGAAATGTATGTAGTTTCCAATAAAACCAAGTTGACAGTAGAACAAACTGGTCCAGATTCCATTCAATAATCACTAAAACATAATAAGGGCATCAGTAGAGGCTTAAGCTGAAAGATATGACTAAGCATTCACACTGAGGTTGGTTTGGAAAGAAGTTTCTCTTCATTTTGTAGCCCTCTCTGAACTTGGCCAAGTTGTAAGCCACTGTGGGTTTAGCTTTGCAAAGAGCTGGACTTCGGCATTGTTTCTAGAGGTCGAGGGATTAACAGGAAGTGAGCCATAATGGTAATTCATTCATGTCATTCAGTCAATGAATATTTATCTGTGTTCCTACTTTATGAATGGCACTGTGCTAGTGCTGGGGATATTTAGTGAGTAAAACTAGAAATGACCTCTGCCCTTGTATAGTTCCCATTCTAGTGGTTGAGGCATGCATTAATCAACAATCATAAACAGATATACATTTACAAGCAAACATAAAAATTGTCATTTTGATAAGTGCTATGAATGAGCATGTTACAACAGAGTGTGGGAGAGATTTGAGCAGTCAGAGAAAGTTTGTTTGAGCTATGATCTGAAGGATAAGTAGAAGTTAACTAGGTGATAGGCAATGCTGGGGTCACAGTGGGAAGTACAGCGCAGGGTGTACTTTTCCATGCAACAACAAAGGCATGGATCTTCACCGAACAGAGACTGAGAGTAAAGAGAAATTAGGAGTTTTTAATGATTGGTAACTGCAGCTGTTATCAGGAGGGTCAGTCCCTGGAGAAGGGCATCATGCTTGGTAAAGTAGAGGGTCACTGAAAAAGAAGAAGACCCTCAAAGAGGTGGATTGACACAGCAGCTGCAACAATGGGCTCAAGCATAACAATAATCATGCAGATGGTGTAGGACCGGGAAGTATTTCGTTCTGTTGTACATAACGTCACTATGAGTCAGAACCGACTCGACGGCACCTAACAACAACAACTGCAGCTCAATGGGAATTTGTATAGTGGGTCACTAGGCTGCCCAACAGAGGATACCCATTAGCTTGGCAGCTAGTTTTGGTTGGGTTAGTGATTGGGTTTTTTGAACTAGGAATTTGCTTGGGGTTGAGAGCCTACTACCTACAGTTCCATGAAACTCAGATTTTCTCCCTTTCCTGTGATTGATGATTGAAGTGAAGGTTAATGACCAACCATTTCTACCTTTTTAGATAGATCAGGCAGTTTTTGAGTGGAGGATGTGGCATGTATCTGCCTGCCTGGTAGAGCACATACAAAGTGTATGCTGGCAAAGTTCCTCTTACAATATTAACTTGCGGAGGTATTAGGAGGCAGGTGGGGCAGCTTCCCAGTTGGATCTCCAACATCATATACAAATCTGCAAGTTCTTGACCCTGGATAGGTGATAGGGTGTCATAGAAACTATGGGCTCTATGCGAGATGCTATCAAACCCACAGTCTCTGATGAAGAATCTGAATGTAGGATGGATTGGCATTTATGAAGTCTGAGCAAGAGTGAAGTTGCCAGTACAAAAAAATGTGAGCACAGCTAAAAACTGTGCAGGAAAGCCAAGGTTCCAAAGCAAGAAGGGTTGTCTGGAGGGTCACCAAAGGCCCAGAGTCAGATATGGAGGTCTGTGTATAAATTCAGAAACCTAGGACCTATGAGGTGATGGTAAGTATCATAGAAATAGTGGCTGTATACAGCAGCGGTGATCATGGTGGGCATGCCAGAAACACTTGTCTAGCAAGACAGATGCTGTCTTCTAGCTGAGTTCTTTTCATTGGTGGAGAGGTCAGGTGTTTGTTGAACATCCAATTAGAAATGTCTTTCCTACTCAAAATGTGTCTACAAATTCTTAGTTACTGGTCTGTAAGGACATAAGGAGCTCAAGACACACTGTAAATCAACTATTTCACTATGCATACTGTTTAGTTCAGCTATTTATTTTTTTGTACAAAGACCTCCTCAAGGAAGGAAGTGGTGTGTTGATTTACATCATTCTGGTCAAGCTCTTTATTTCATAGCTGACTAGCCCTTTGACTAGCTCCAGAGATAGCTCTGGGCTAGAGTGTAACCTGGGAGTCATTAACATATGTGCAGTATCTAAAACTATGGAGTAGATGAGATTTCCCAGCTAGTACATAAAGAGTGAGAAAAGGAGAAAGCCAAGAACAGGACCCTGGAGGATATCAACATTTTTTATAGTTCATTTACTATTTACTACAGGCCAGGAACTGTGCTAAAGTGCTAAGAAAGCACTTTACATGGATCATCTCATTCAATCCTCACAATAACCCTAGGAGGTGGTATCGTTATTTCCCATTTAACACATGAACAAACTGAGGCTTAGAGAGGTAACTTGCCTATGGTTACCTAGCCAATATGTGGCAGAGCTGGTAATCGAATCCAAGCTGACTCCAGAACCTATGCTCTTTTTTTTTTTTATTGTGTTTTAGGTGAAAGTTTACAGTTCAAATTAATTTCTCATTCAAAAATGTATACACATATTGTTTTGCGACATTGGTTGCAATCCTCACAATGTGACAGCACACTCTCCTGTTCCACCGGGTTCCCTGTATCCATTCATCCACAAAACCTATGCTTTTAACTACTATGCTCTACCAAGGAGCTTCCTGGAAGGTGGGACCCCAGGGCCTCTTACCAAAAGTTCCTTCTGAGAGAGAAGGTGCTTAGGGGCAGAACCAGAGGGGTGGTCTAAAATGGCTCACTAGATCATTTTCCTTGTGTCTGAAAACAAGGAAAAGAGAGTTAGAATGGGCTCATGGGAGGCAGTGTCTGGCACACACCAGAGGTAGTGGCTAGTACCCAAAGTGGAGCTTTTTGGGTTTGGTGTGTGTAGGGATACTCCAAATTGCGGCACCTGACAGGAACAGGATAGCTAAGCCCAGTTTGAATCAAACTTCATATTGTTAACTAGACTTCATTTTGAATCAGACTTTAGTTTGACCAAAGCCTCTGCCTCTGCATTCCTGGGAATGTAGCTCTCCACTTCCCTAAACTTTAACCGCCCTTACCAGATAAGGGTAGGGGTGAGAATGCGGCTGTTCCGGTAAGGGTTTGCTGATTATGATGTTGGTGGTCTCTCGCTGTTGTTGTTGTTGTTAGGTGCCGTCCTGTCAGTTACAACTTATAGCGACCCTATGTACAACAGAACAAAACACTGCCCAGTCCTGCGCGCCATCCTCACAATCATTGCTATGTTTCAGCCCATTGTTGCAGCCACTGTGTCAATCCATCTCATTGAGGGTCTTCCTCTTTTTCAATGAATCCACCTTACCAAGCATGATGTCCTTCTTCAGGGACCGGTCCCTCCTGATAACACGTCCAAAGTACATGAGACGAAGTCTCGCCATCCCTTGTTGCCAACGGGCACTCTGGCTGTACTTCTTCCAAGACAGATATGTTCGTTCTTCTGGCAGTCCATGGTGTAGTCAATATTCTTTGCCAACACCACAATTCAAAGGCATCAATTCTTCTTTGGTCTTCCTTCTTTATAGTCCAGCTTTCCCATGCACATGAGGCATTTGAAAATATCATGACTTGGGTCAGGGGCACCTTAGTCCTCAAAGTAACATCTTTGCTTTTCAAGATCCATCTGACATCAGCAATGATATCCCTTATTCCATGTCCTCTTCTGAATCTGGCTTGAATTTCTGGCAGTTCCCTGTCGATGTACTGCTGCAATTGTTATTGAATTATCTTCAGCAAAATTTTACTTGTGTGTGATATTAATGACATTGTTCAATAATTTCTGCATTCTGTTGGATCACCGTTCCTTGGAATGAGTACAAATATGGATCTCTTCCAGTCAGTTGGCCAGGTAGCTGTCTTCCAAATTTCTTGGCTTAGACGAGTGGGTACTTTCCGTGCTGCATCCATTTGTTGAAACATCTCAACTGGTATTCTGTCAATTCCTGGAGCCTTGTTTTTTGCCAATGCCTTCAGTGCAGCTTGGACTCCTTCCTTCAGTACCATCAGTTTCTGATCATATGCTACCTCCTGAAATGGTTGAACATCGACCAGTTCTTTTTGTTACAGTGACTCTGTGTATTCCTTCCATTTTCTGTTGATGCTTCCCGCATCATTCAATATTTTGCCACACCAAAAAAAAAAACAAAACAAAACAAAACAAAACAACAAAACACCAAATCTGCTGCCATCCAGTAGATTCCAACTCATAGTGGCCCTATAGGGCAGAGTAGAACCACTCAATAGGGTTTCCAAGGAGTGGCTGGTGGATTTGAACTGCCAACCTTTTGGTTAGCAGCTGAGGTCTTAACCACTGCACCAGCGGTGCTCCATTTTGCCCATAGAATCCTTCAAAATTGCAATTTGAAGCATGAATTTTGTTTTCAGTTCTTTCAGCTTTAGAAAAGCCTACAGTGTTCTTCCCTTTTGGTTTTCTAACTCCAAGCCTTTGCACATTTCATTATAATACTTTACTTTGTCTTCTCCAGCAGCCCTTTGAAATCTTCTGTCCAGCTCTTTTACGTCATCATTTCTTCAATTCACTTCAGCTGCTCTATGTTCAAGAGTAAGTTTCAGAGTCTCTTCTGACATCCATTTTGGTCTTTTCTTTCCTGTCTTTTTAATGACATTTTGCTTTCTTCATGTATGATGTCCTTGATATCATCTCACAACTTGCTGGTGTTCAGTCATTAGTGTTCAATGCATCAAATCTATTCTTGAGATGGTCTCTAAATTCAGGTGGGATGTACTCAAGTTCATACTTTGGCTCTCACGGACTTGTTTTAATTTTCTTCAGCTTCAACTTGCATATGAGTAATTGATGGTCTGTTCCACAATTGGCCCCTGGCTTTGTTCTGACTGATGATATTGAGTTTTTCCATCGTCTCTTTCCACAGATGTAGTCGATTTGATTCCCGTGAACCCAGAACAATAGGCAGCAAACATGACTTTCTTCAAAGGAGAAACTGCCTTAATACGAAGCTCATGACTGTGGTTCAGACAGTGTGAATAAGACCAATTTCTGCTTTATTTTCTTCAAAACACTTATGACTACCTGATACTATATTACAAATTAATTTATTGCTTCTCACCACTTCTCACATATCTTATTTCACTAGACACTCTTCATGGTGGCAGAGACTTTAACTGCTATAGCACCATACCTAGAACAGGGTTTCACACATTGTAGGTCCTCAATAAATATTTGTTGAATTAATGAAGAAAAAGAGAAATAGATCATGGAGGAGGGAGGAGAGGGGTCCACAGGTATACTCATGAGAAAGAAAGAATAGTTGTTAAGAACACAGACTCTGCCTGGCTTCAAATTCCATCTCTGCAGCTTATTAATGATGTGACCTTGGGCAAGTTGCTTAACTTGTGCCTCAGTTTCTTCATCTGGAAATGGAGATAATAATAGCAGCTATTCCATAGAGTTGTTGTGAGGATTGTATGAGCTAACTATATGTAAAACGCTTAGAATAGTACCTGACACATAGTGAAAGTTATATAAATGTTTGCAGTAATAAGTATTGTTATTTTGGAAAGGTTAGTGCAGGAAAATATAAAGTACAAGAAAGGAGAGAGATCAACATTTGCTGAGCAATTGCTATGTGCTAGGTGCTCTGCTCCATGAGTTACTTGTACTACTTCACTGAATCCTCACCACAACCTTGAGAGTTAGGTAACATTATTATCCCACTTTACAGATGAGATCACTGAGATACTTGTACCAAGTCCTGCAGAACTGAAACTGAAATTCAGTACTGAGTGCAAGCTCTTTCCACTCTAGGGTACTGACTTCTAAGCTCTAGATCATAAGGAAGGGTCATGTCCATTTTTGTTGATAATTTTATTCTCAGCCCCTAGCAAAAAGTAAAACCAAAACACCAAGCCCATGGCCATCGAGTCAATTCCGACTCATGGAAAGCACATGTGGTATAGCGTAGAACTGCCCCATAGGGTTTTCTTGGCTGTAGTCATTATATAGTTGAATAGGAGTCCCTGGGTGGCACAAACAGTTAAGCACTTGACTATTAGCTGAAAGGTTGGCTATTCAAGCCCACCCAGCGGTACCTTGGAAGACAGGCCTGGTGATCTGCTTCTGAAAGATTACAGCCTTGAAAACCCTATGGAACAGTCCTACTCCAGACACATGGAGTCGAAATCGACTGGACAGAAACTAACAACAACAGCAACTGTATACATTGTTTTGCAGTTTGCTTTTTTCTACTCAACATTATGTTACAGCTCTTTCCAGGTTAGTATAGACGGATCAATCTACTATTGTCTGGATAAACCACAGTTGATTTAAATTTTCCTTTCTTCCTTCCTCCCTCCCTCCGTCCCTCCAGTCCTTCTTTCCTTCCTTCTCTCTCTCCCTCTCTCTCTGCTCCCCCCATCCACAAACCAAACAGTGCTGTAGTGAGCATCCTTGTAAATGTCTCTTTGCGCTCACGTGCAAGACTTTCTCTAGATAGAGACTTGGAAGTGGAATTGCTTGGTTGAAGGATATACTCATTTAAAATTTAGTAGATAACTGCCAAATAATGTAATTAGAATTTATAAAAGTAGAGACAAAATATTAGTGCTCTCTGAACTCATTGGTCTCTCTGCTCTTGAAGTGTCTTTGCCTGTTTTAGTTTTGCTTTTCCTTAGCTTCCTTGTGAGGTCATGTTCCAAAAACTTTAGCTTATTTCAGCGAAGCTAAGGAGAAAAGGAGCGGTGGTTGCAGTAAACGCCAAGAATTTGGGGGCACAGAGACTGCCCCTAGTGGACACATGGCAGCAATGCAGCCCTAGCTGCCTGGACTTAGCTGGGGAGAGAGATCCACAGAGATAAAATGGGGATTTGTGTGAGGAGAGTCAGGATGGTTGTAGTATTTGTCCTTCTCAGTTTAGAATGTACCCTCACACAGTTTTCTTTCTTTGTGGTCTCAGAGAACCCTCCAGTGTGGGTAATCCTTTATCCTCCCTACTCCAAATCAAGAAAAAAGGAAGTCATACATTTTACAGAGAAATAAGACGTTCTAAAGAACTAGTGCCATCTACAGTCCTAAAAACTGCCCACAATTTTCTTGAGAATTTCTCCACAGGTCTCTATTTTCTTCTTCATCTGCTTCTAATTATACTTGCTTTGCCTAAAACCCTGGCAGTCAAAATAATAGTAACAATTAATGAGTAATACATGATTTATAGTTTATTAGTGCTTTCCTGTTAGGTTTTGTTTTTAAAAAGCACTCCTGCAGTGACTTTGTTTTTAATATTTTTCTTTGCAAATGTTTGGCTACATTAGCATACTGACCATTTGTGTATTCCTTCAAGTTTGCAAAGCCCTTTCACATCAACATTCCATTTACTACTTGCAGCAACCATTATTGTCCTTGAGTTTATAGAAAATGAGACTCAAGGAAGTTACTTGCCTATGGTCACACAACTTGTAAGGGGCAGAAACATGCTCGAACTCAGGTCTACTTGGATCTACTTTCCTTGGCCATTATATTAAAATATGTTGTTCTTTGGATTTATAAGTTAATTAGTTGTATGTATGGGGTTTTTTTTTTTTTTGCCGGGGAATATAAGCATGTTTTTGTTATCTCCTTTTGATCTTCTGCAGATGAGGAAACTAAGTCTTGCGTTTTGAGTTCCCTAAGCCTGAGAAACAAACCAAAGGTGATAAACAAACTGAAGGTGAAGAGTGTTTGATAGCTTTGTGCTTGGATTTTGAAGGGTAGACTTATTGGCAATACTCAAGTGTGACCGAAGACTGAGCTACTGTCCAGCAGTATATTCCCCCCTTCAATCCGTCCTCTTGCCCAGAACACAAACTGGGCTGTTTGTGTGATGTCTGCAGCTATCATTTTCTGAGTCTGTCTGTGGCTGGCTGCTGTCTGACCCCCTTGCTCAGGACTGGGCTTCCTCTCTTGGATAGTAGTGCACTTAGTGGGGTTAGTGCCTGGGTGTTTTTCTTGTCACTCATAATGATATCAAACTGAAGTTAAACTCTAGAGTGACTTTAAAGCCTTGTTCTTCAGCTTTATAGCAAGTGTAAGGAATATTTATGGAGTGCTTACTAGGTGGTAAGTACTTTAGTAAGCCCTTCACACATATTAAAAAGGTCATGTAATCTTCACAACAGCTCTCTGAGGTAGGGATTACTATTATTAAATACACTTTACAGATGAAGAAACTGAGGCTTGGAGATGTTAAGTAACTTACTGAAATTCACAGAGCTAGTGTGTGGCAGAGTTGAGGTATGATTTTCAGTCTGTCTGATTTCAAATTTTGTCTCTCAAGCGTTATAAATTCTCAAAAAGCTTCCCCTCTCCCATTTCAATAACTCCTAAAGGAACACCCAAGACATAGCACAAAAGGAGAAATGGAATCGTAACAATTACTTTTTGGCATGAATGCTATCTCTTTGGCAATGGACAAATGGCTTCCAAGCCTGATTTGAAATAAGAATTTTGGAGTCTCCCAGACTTGAGTTCAAATCTAAGCTCTGCCTCTTGGGTAAATTAGGCAACTTCTCTATCCCTCAGTTTCCTTATCTGTAAAATGAGGATAATAATAGTAACTATTCTGATAGGGTGGTTGTGATATATTAATACATGTTTTCATACATGTAAAGCGTTTAGAACTGTCCCTGGCCCATATCAGGAGTTATGTAAGTGTTAGCAAGAAGATGGATGCTACCATTTTACTAAGGTCTTCCTTTCTTAGTCAAGGATCTGTTTTGAAGTTATAAGAGAAATCTAGGTTTTTTGTCATTTCCCTGACTCAGTGGGTGAAGAAGAGTTTTATCTAGATCAAAGGGAGCACTGGAATGGAAAAACCATTGCCTACTGGAAAAGGACTGCGTTATTCACTTGCGCTTGTTGAAGCAATATGGGGTGTCTTTGCAGTTATCTCTTGTCAGTGTTGGCCTTGGGCAGATTTATGAAGGTGGTCAGGTTTGCTTGGTGGTGTTGTTCCCTTTGTCTGTCTTCCTCAGGCACTCCATACAATTGTACACTCTTTTTCCCCAATGCCTCATCCATACTTGTGCCTGTGGAAGGAGCCAAATACACCTTATTCTCACTGAGGTGTCACTGACAGATAGACCTTCCTCCACGCAGTTATTTGCATTTGAACTAAGCATCAGACATTCAGTCTAAACTCATGGTGGGATTTTAGGCATTAATCAGTGGGCACAAAAAGATTATTTAAGTCTCAGGGCCTTCAGGTGCCCCTGAAATCTCAGTAAATTTTCAGTTGACTATAAGCCAAGTCTTTCCTACCACATGCTTGTATAAAACCAAAAAACCAAAAAACAAACCCATAGCCATCGAGTCGATTCCAGCTCATAGCGACCTTATAGGACACAGTAGAACTGCCACATTGGGTTTCCAAGGAGTGGCTGGTAGATTTAAACTACTGATCTTTTGGTAAACAGCCAAGCTCTTAACCACTGTGCCACCAGGGCTCCACTACAGGCTTGTATATGGTTACAAAAAAAAAATAGTTGCTGTTGAGTGAATTCCAACTTATGGCGACCCCATGTGTGTCACAGTAGAACTGTGCTCCATAGGGTTTTCAATGGCTGATTTTTCAGAGCTAGATTGCCAGGCCTTTTTTCTGAGGCACCTGTGGGTGGACCTGAACCTGCAACTTTTCATTTAGTGACTGAGTGCATTAACCGTTTACACCTCCCAGGGACTCCATACAGGCAGTCCCCGACTTACAACGGGGTTCCGTTCCAATGACTCTGTTGTAAGTCAGTTCTGACCTAAGTCAAATACCTCTCTTTTTTTAAATTTGTGATTATTATTGCCTTTTATTATCAGTATCTTTATAAATCCAATCTTTATTTGTCTCTGGGGTTTGGAAACATATATAAACTTACCGATTATTTTAGTGCATACATTTATACATAAAAAATACATAAAAATTTTCTCTGGTGATAAAGAAGAGTTGGGCGACGTGGGCATTTTGTCAGTTCTGGTAATAACTCCACTTGTGGAAGGTTCTGGATCATCTGGATTATCCCTGGGAATGAGGATGGCATTCCTAGTCAGGAAATTAGTGAGAGTTTTCTGTATGGTCTTATTCTTTTTTTTTTTTTTTTCATATATTTCACAGTAACATCTCACTGCTTCTCAAATCTGTCTATCAACTTTAGCAAAGCGATCAGTGTTTGGGTCCATGTTTTCAAGCAACTGAAGCCCTTGATTCAGTTTGGAAAACTAAATATTTATACAGCAGTGTTTTGAACAGTGTTGTTGTTGTTGTTAGATGCCGTCAAGTAGGTTCCGACTCATAGCGACCCTATGTGCAACAGAGTGAAACACTGCCTGGTCCTGCACCAACCTCACAATTGTTGTTATGCTTGAGCCCATTGTTGCAGCCACTGTGTCAATCCATCTTGTTGACGGTCTTCCTCTTTTTCTATGACCCTTTACTCTACCAATCATAATGTCCTTTTCCAGGAACTGGTCCCTCCTAATAACATGTCCAAAGTATGTGAGACGAAGTCTCGCCATTCTCACTTTTTTTTTTGATGTATTACAATTTTATTGTCATAACACTTTAAATTTCTGTAGGCTTTATGTCTCAATACTAATGTTCCCATTTAGAAATAGTGGATTGAGTTCTGAGTAGTTCAGATGGCTTTCTATGTAACTTTTAACTTCAGGTAACATAGTTATTGGTTTTCAAACAAAAACACTCTAGGAGATGCATACACCTGGTAAAAACTATTTCAGATTCGAAATCAAAGATGCGATATGGTTAAATTGATTGACATAAAATGAATTGGGTTTGCACTTCATTCTTTGAACAAAGCTTATTAGTACTTGGATGGGAAACCATTCTCACTTTTATAGAGCATTCTGGCTGTACTTCTTCCAAGACAGATTTGTTCATTCTTCTGGCTGTCCATGGTATATTCAATATTCTTTGCCAACACCATAATTCAAAGGCTTCTTTGGTCTTATTCATTGTCCAGCTTTCGCATGCCTATGAGGCGATTGAAAACACCATGGCTTGGGTCAGGCACACCTTAGTCCTTAAAGTGACATCTTTGCTTTTGAACACTTTAAAGAGGTCTTTTGCAGCATATTTGCCCAAAGCAATGTGTTGTTTGATTTCTTGACCACTGCTTCCGTGGGTGTTGATTGTGGATCCAAGTAAAATGAAATACTTGACAACTTCAATCTTTTCTCCATTTATCATGATGTTGCTTATTGGTCCAGTTGCGAAGATTTTTGTTTTTTTATGTTGAGGTATAATCCATACCGAAGGCTGTGGTCTTTGATCTTTATTAGTAAGTACTTCAAGTCCTCTTCACTTTCAGCAAGCAAGGTTGTGTCATCTGCATAGCACAGGTTGTTAATGAGTCTTCCTCCAATCCTGAGGCCACATTGTTCTTCATATAGTCCAGCTTCTTGGATTATTTGGTCAGCATACAGATTGAGTAAATATAGTGAAAAGATACAACCTTGACACACACATTTCCTGACTTTAAACCACAAAGTATCCCCTTGTTCTGTTTGAACAGCTGCCTCTTGATCTATGTACAGGCTCCTCATGAGCACAATTAAGTGTTCTGGAATTCCCATTTTTTGCAATGTTATCCATAATTTGTTATGACCCACACGGTCGAATGCCTTTGCATAGTCAATGAAACACAGGTAAACATCTTTCTGGTATTCTCTGCTTTCAGCCAGGATCCATCTGACATCACCAATGATATTTCCTTGTTCCACGTCCTCTTCTGAATCCTGACTGAATTTCTGGCAGTTCCTTGTAATGTACTGCAGTAGCTGCTTTTGAATGATCTTCAGCAAAATTTTACTTGCATAGGATGTTAATGAAATTGTTCCATAATTTCCACATTTTGTTGGATCACCTTTCTTTGGAATAGTCATAAATCTGTATCTCTTCCAGTCAGTTGGCCAGGTAGCTGTCTTCCAAATGTCTTGGCATACCCAACTGAGCACCTCCAGTGTTACATCTGATTTGTTGAAACATCTCATTTGGTATTCTGTCAATCCCTGGAGCCTTGTTTTTCAGCAATGTCTTCAGTGCAGCTTGGACTTCTTCCTTCAGTACCATCGGTTCTTGATCATATGCTACCTCCTGAAATGATTGAATGTTGACCAATTCTTTGTGGTACAGTGACTTTCTATTCCTTCCATCTTCTTTTGATGCTTTCTATGTCGTTCAGTATTTTGCCCATAAAATCCTTCAATATTGCAACTTGAGACTTATTTTTTTCTTCAGTTCTTCCAGCTTGAGAAGTGCCAAGCATGTTCTTCCCTTTTGGTTTTCTAACTCCAGGTCTTTGCACATGTCATTATAACACTTTACTTTGTCTTCTTGAGCCACCCTGTGAAACTTTCTGTTCAGCTCTTTTGCTTCATTATTTTTTCCATTTGCTTTAGCTAGTCAACATTCAAGAGCAAGTTTCAGAGTCTCTTCTGACATCTATTTTTGTCTTTTCTTTCTTTCCTGTCTTTTTAATGACCTCTTGCTTTCTCCTTTTATGACGTCCTTGATGTCATTCAACAACTTTTCTAGTCTTTGGATATTAATGTTCAATGCTTCAAATCTGTCTTTGAGATGGTCTCTAAATTCAGGTGGAATACACTGAAGGATGTACTTTGGCTCCAGTGGACTTGTTCTAATTTTCTTCAGGTTCAACTTGAATTTGCATATGAGCAATTGATGGCCTGTTCTGCAAACGGCCCATGGCCTTGTTCTGACTGATGATATTGAGTTTTTCCATCTTCTCTTTCCATACCTGTAGTTGATTTGATTCCTGTGTAAACCATCTGTCGAGGTCCATGTGTATAGTCACCCTTTATCCCTTTATGTTGTTGAAAAAAGGCACGTGCAGTGATGAAGTCGTTGGTCTTGCAAAATTATATCATGCAATCTCTGGCATACTTTCTATCACCAAGGCCATATTTTCCAACTACTGATCCTTCTTCTTTGTTCCCAACTTTCAAATTCCACTTGCCAGTAATTATCAATGCATCTTGATTGCATGTTCGATCAATTCCAAACTGCAGAAGTTGGTAAAAATCTTCAATTTCTTCATCTTTGGCCTTAATGATTGGTGAGTAAATTTCAGTAATAGTCATATTAACTTGTCTTCCTTGTAGTACTATAGATATTATCCTATCACTGACATTGTTGTACTTCAGGATAGATCTTGGAATGTTCATTTTGACAATGAATGCAACGCTATTCCTCTTCAAGCTGTCATTCCCTGCATAGTAGACCATATGATTGTCTGATTCAAAATGGCCATTTCAGCTCACGAATGTCTAGGATATCAATGTATATGCTTTCCATTGCATTTTGGGGAGCTTGCTGAAGCCATCATGGTCTGCCTCTTTAAGTGATTTAATATTGACTGTTGTCTCCGAGCCATCAATAAGTTATTATATGAATTTATTTTATGTTTGCTTACTGTGTCCTAGCTTCTTGTTTTGTTTTGTTTTGATATGCTCAAATAGGCTGCTCGTGTGAGTTAGTTTAATTATTGGCGCCTTTGAAGCTCTAACGTCCTATCACCAGGTGGTTAGATCTGTTACTAGGTATTTGGGCCCAGGAGTCCATTTACTTTCTTTGTATGGATTCAGCTCAGTTGTCCAGGTAGCCAGTCACCAAGTGTGGTATAGTATCTCAGCTATAGGCCTAGATGAGCAGGGGTGATTGGAGTAGGCACAGGTATCTGCCTACAGTAGGGGGTCACGTGCTAAGCAAGGCAGGGGCTGATGGCTGCCCCTGAGTATCTGGGAGGAAAGCATGTCCCTGTTCCCTAAAGTGCGTAGGTGGGTGGGATTTGCAGCTGGACTATGGGCATCCAATGCTGTTGGCTGTAAGGACTGGGCGGCACTACTAATTCTTGGACCCTTGTCTCCGGTGGCTAGGTGGTGTGAGTGGAGCCACCAGTCCTCAGGCCCCTGCTGTGGGTAGGTGAGGACCCTACTTAATGGGCAGAGCAGTGTCAAATGTTACGAACTTGCCACTCCACCATATAGCTGATACAGCTGAAGTTAGGTTTCAGGTATATACTCTGTTGTAATAATAAGAACATGGAATGTACAAAGTATGAATCTAGGTGAATTGGAAATCATCAAAAATGAAATGGAGGAGTCAGGGCCAAGATGGAGGAGTAGTCAGTTGCTTCCGGTGGTCCCTCTTACAACAAAGACCCGAAAAACAAGTGAATTGATTATATATGACAATCCAGGTGCCCTGAATATCAAAGGCAAAGTTGAGGAATTGGACTGAGTGGCAGGGGGAGGGAGACACGGTTCAGAAGCAGCAAGGGGTTGCCAGATCTGATCAGGCAGGAGCCGGAGCCCTGTGGGCCGGATTGGCTTGAGTGCATGGTGAGGCAAGCAGTGGCATTTGGGAAACATTCTCCATGTTGGGAGAGACTGAGCAGCGAGTCTGCTCAGGCCTCCAGAGCCAGTGAAAAGTAGCACTCAGTCAGCAAAAGATAAGTACACGTGTTTAAACTACTGCATGGATCAAAAAACACACTGTTTAGGAAGAACCTCTCTCCTATTTACCTGCTCCCTCCCCACTCTGCACCAGGTCCTGAGCCAGCTTCAGCAACTGCCACATCCCCTGGGATGGAAGTAGGACCTATCATGTGCCCTAAGCCATTCTTCCGGCCTTTGACAGGGAACAAACTAACAAACAGGAAAAAAATCAGCCAGCTCCCCTAGGCTGGTCACTCAGGGCAGGCATAGATCCTTTACCTAGACACAGGCATAAGGGGTCCACGGACTTTGAATACCTTTCACTCATGAATAGACTTGTGTGGGCCCATTTCAACCGCGTAGGCCTACATTAGCACAGTACAGCAGGGTATATACCTGAAGCCCAACTTCAACTATATCAGCTATATGGTGAACTGGTAGGCTCGTGACATCTGACACTGCTCTGCCCATTAAGCAGGGTCCTGACCTATCCACATCAGGGGCCTGAGGACTGGTGGCTCCACACATGCAACCTAACCACCCGCCACAGGGGTCCAAGAATAAGTGGTGCCTCCCAGTCCTTACAGCCAACAACATTGGGTGTCCATAGTCCAGCTGTAAAACCCACCCACCTACACATTCTAGGGAACAGGGACATGCTTTCTTCCCAGACACTCAGGGGTAGCCATCAGCCCCTGCCTTGCTTAGCACGTGACCCCCTACTGTAGGCAGATACCTGTGCCTACTCCAGTCACCCCTGCTCATCTAAGCCTGTAGGTGAGATACTATACCACACTTGGTGACTGGCTACCTGGACAACTGAGCTGAATCCATACAAGGAAAGTAAATGCACTGCTGGGCTCACATACCTAATAACAGATCTAACCACCTGGTGATAAGATGTTAGCACTTCAAAGGTGCCAATTATCAAACTAGCTCACACGAGCAGCCTATTTGAGCATATCAAAACAAAACAAAACAAGAAGCTAGGACACAGTAAGCAATCATAAAATAAATAAATATAATAACTTACTAATGGCTTGGAGACAACAGTCAATATTAAATCACTTAAAGAGGCAGACCATGATGGCCTCAACAAGCTCCCAAAACAAAGAATCAAGAAATTTGCTGGAGAAAGAGAACTTCTTGGAATTACCAGAGGTAAGATACAAAAGATTAGTACACAGAACTCTTTAAGAGATCAGGAAGGAGAACATGCAAAACACAGAAGAAGCCAAGAACACACAGACAAAGCAACAGAGGAACTTAAGAAGATTATAGAAGAACACAATGACAAATTTAAAAGGCTACAAGAGTCCACAGAGAGACAGCAAAAAGAAATCCAGAAGATTAACAATAAAATTTCAGAGTTAGACAACTCAATGGAAAGTCATAGGAGCAGAATTGAGGCAATGGAAGTCAGAATTAGTGAGATTGAAGATAAAGCACTTGACACCAACTTATTTGAGGAAAAAATAGGTAAATGAAAAAAGCCTAAGAATTATGAAGGACTCTATCAAGAGGAATAACCTACAAGTGGCTGGAGTAACAGAACAGGGGTATAACAGAAAATACAGAGAGAATTGTTGAAGACTTGTTGACAGAAAACTTCCCTGATATCGTGAAAGATGAGAAGATATCTATCCAAGATGCTCATTGAACCCCACATAAGGTAGATCTCAAAAGAAAGCCACCAAGACATATTATAATCAAACTTGCCAAAACCAAAGATAAAGACAGAATTTTAAGAGAGGCTAGGGATAAAGGAAAAGTCATCTACAAACGAGAGTCAATAAAAATAAACTCGTACTACTCAGCAGAAAGCATGCAAGCAAGAAGGCAATGGGATGACATATATAAAGCCTTGAAGGAAAAAAAAAAAAATTGCCAGCCAAGAATTATATATCCAGCAAAGCTGTCTCTCAAATATGATGGCAAAATTAGGACATTTCCAGATAAACAGAAGTTTAGGGAATTTGCAAAAACCAAACCAAAATTACAAGAAATAATAAAGGGAGTTCTCCAGTTAGAAAATCAATAACATCAGATAACAACCCAAGACTAAAACACAGGACAGAACAACCAGGTATCAACCCAGATAGGGAAGTCACAAAAATAAATCAAAGCTAAAACACTGAAAATAGAAAAACAGAGATGTCAATACGTAAAAGATGACAACATCAAAAATAAAAAGAGGGACTAAAAAATGTGGTCATAGATCTTTCATTTGGAGAGGAAGTCAAGGTGATATATAGAAATAAAAGATTGGTTAAACTTAGAAAAATAGTGGTAAATATTAAGGTAACAACAAAAGAAACTAACAATCCTACATATCAAAATAAATAAGAAGAAAAACATAAAGACTCAGCAAATATAAAATCAATAACAATGAAAAAGATGAAAAAAATACCTAAAGAAAAATGACTCAACACAGAAAATTAAGTGGAACAAAGAAACTGACAACAACACAAAAAAAGACATCAAAATGACAACACTAAACTCATACCTATTAATAATTATGCTGAATGTAAATGGACTAAATGCACCACTAACGAGACAGAGAATGGCAGAATGGATTAAAAAAACACGATCCGTCTATATGCTGCCTACAAGAGACACACCTTAGACATAAAGACACAAACTAAAACTCAAAGGATGGGAAAAAAATATATCAAGCAAACAACACTCAAAAAAGAGCAGGAGTGGCAATATTAATCT
>NW_004443987.1:1683463-1710987 GCF_000243295.1 Trichechus manatus latirostris
AGTGTCTCTATTTGCAGATAATACGATCTTATACACAGAAAACCCCAAAGAATCCACAAGAAAACTACTGGAACTAATAGAAGATTTCAGGAAAGTTTCAGGATACAAGATAAACATACAAAAATCAGTTGGATTCCTCTACACCAACAAAGAGAACTTCCAAGAGGAAATCACCAAATGAAAACCATTTTCAATAGCCCCCAAAAAGATAAAATGCTTAGGTATAAATCTAACCAGAGATGTTACAGACCTATACAATGAAAACTACAAGACACTACTGCAAGAAAGCAAAAGAGACCTGCATAAGTGGAAAAACATACCTTGCCCATGGATAGGAAGACTCAACATTGTGAAAATGTCAATTCTACCCAAAGCTATCTGCAGATACAATGCAATCCCACTCCAAATTCAAATGGTATTTTTTAATGAGATGGAAAACAAATCACCAACTTCATATGGAAAGGGAAGAGGCCCCAGATAAGTAAAGCATTACTGAAGAAGAAGAACAAAGTGGGAAGCCTCACACTATCTGATTTTAGAGCCTATTATACCGCTACAGTAGTCCAAATATCCTGGTACTGGTACAACAACAGATACACAGACCAATGGAACAGAATTGAGAATCCAGACATAAATTCATCAACCTATGAGCAGCTGATATTTGACAAAGGCACAGAGTCCATTAACTGGGGAAAAGACAGTCTCTTTAACAAATGGTGCTGGCATAACTGGATATCCATCTGCAAAAAAGGAAACAAGACCCATACCTCACACCATGCACAAAAACTAAATCAAAAAGGATCAAAGACCTAAATATCAGATCGAAGACGATAAAGATCATGGAATAAAAAATAGGGACAACACTAGGAGCCCTAATACATGGCATAACAGAATACAAAACATTACTAAAAAGGCACAAACACCAGAAGAGAAACTAGATAACTGGAAGTTCCTAAAAATCAAACACTTATGCTTATCAAAAGACTTCACCAAAAGAGTCAAAAGACAACCTACAGACTGGGAAAATATTTTTGGCTATGACAAATCCAATCAATGTCTAATCTCTAAAATCCATAAGATAGTGCAAAACCTCCACAACAAAAAGACAAATAATGAAATTATAAATGGGCAAAGGATATGAACAGGCATTTCACCAAAGAAGACATTCAGGTGGCTAGGAGATAAATGAGGAAATGCTCACAATCATTATCCATTAGAGAAATGCAAATCAAAACTACAATGAGATATCATCTCACTCCAGCAAGGCTGGCAATAATCCAAAAAAAAACACAAAATAATAAATATTGGAGAGGATTGGAGAGACTGGAACACTTATGCACTGCTGGTGGGAATGTAAAATGGTACAACTACTTTGAAAATTGATTTGGTGCTTCCTGAAAAAGCTAGAAATAGAAGTACCATATGTTCCAGCAATCCTACTCCTTGGAATATATCCTAGAGAAACAAGAGCCGTCACACGAATAGATATATGCACACCCATGTTCATTGCAGCGCTGTTAACGATAGCAAAAAGATGGGAACAACCTAAGCGCCCATCAACAGATGAGTGGATAAATTATGGTTTATTTACACAATGGAATATTACACAATGATGAAGAACGATGATAAATCTGTGAAACATGTTATAACATGGATGAATCTGGAGGGCATTACGTTGAGTTAAATTAGTCAGTCGCAAAAGGACAAATGTATGAGACCACTATTATAAGAACTCAAGAAAAGGTTTAAACACAGAAGACAGCATTCTTTGATATTTACGAGGATGGGGAGGGAGGGAGATGGGTATGCACTTACAGAAGACAGCATTCTTTGATATTTATGAGGATGGGGAGGGAGGGAGATGGGTATGCACTTACTAGATAGTAGATAAGAATTATCTTAGGTGAAGGGAAAGACAACACACTATACAGCGGAAGTCAGCACAACTGGACTAAACCGAAAGCCAAAAAGTTTCGTGAATACAACCAAACACTTTGAGAACAGAGTAGCAGGGGTGGGGGTCTGGGTACCATGGTTTCAGGGGACATTTAGGTCAATTGGCATAACAAAGTTTATTAAGAAAATGTTCTGCATCCCATTTTTGGTGAGTGTATCTGGGGTCTTAAAGGCTAGCGAGTAGCCACCTAAGATACATCAACTGGTCCCAACCCACCTAGAGCAAAGGAGAATGAAGAACACCAAAGAAGGAAAGTATTAGCCCAAGAGACAGAAAGGGCCACATAAACCAAAGACTCCATCAGCCTGAGATCAGAAGAACTAGATGGTGCCTGGCTACCACCAATGACCTCCCTGACAGGGAGCAAGAGAAAAGTGGGGTGCAGAACTCAAATTCTAGTAAAAGACCATACTTAATGGTATGACTGAGACTGGAGGGACACCAGAATACATGGCCTCCGGAGTCTCTGTTAGTCCAGAACTGAAACCATTCCTGAAGCCATAGACTGGACTGTGGGATATAAAATGATACTCATGAAGAGAGTGCGTCTTAGCTCAAGTAGATACATGAGACTAAATGGGCTGCTCCTGTCCAGAGGCAAGATGAGAAGGCAAAAAGGGACAGGAGCTGGCTGAATGGACAAGGGAAATCTGGGATGGATAGAAGAAGTGTGCTGTCACATTATAGGGAGAGCAGCTAGGGTCGCATAACAATGTGTGTATAAATTTTTGTATGAGAAACTGATTTTAACTGTAAACTTTCACACAAAGCATAATTTTTTTTAAAAAAGGGAAGGTTTACATACAGGAAAAAAAAACAATCTTTGATGGTTACAAGGGAGGGGAGGGTTCGGGAGGGGAAATCACTAACTAGATAGTAGACAAGTATTAACTTTCGTGAAGGTAAAAACAACACACAATATAGAGGAAGTCAGCACAACTTGACCAAGGCAAAGCCATAGAAGCTTCCTAGACACATCCAAACACCTTGAGGGACAGAGTTACTGGGGCTGAGGGCTGGGGACCGAGGTCTGAGGGGACATCTAGGTCAATTGGCCTACCATAGTTCATAAATAAAGTGTTCTACATCGTACTTTGGCAAGTAGTGTCTGGGGTCTTAAAAACTTGCAAGCAACCGTTGGAGATATATCTATTGGTCCCTTCTCGTCCGGAGCAGAGGAGAATGAGGAAAACCAAAGAAACAAGGAAAATATCAGTCCAAAGGACTAACTGACCACATGAACCACAGCCTCCACCAGCCTGAGCCCAGAAGAACTAGATGGTGCCCAGCTACCACCACCAACCACTCTGACAGGGATCGTAATAGAGGGTTCCAGACAGAGCTGGAGAAAAATCTAGAACAAAATTCAAATTCACAGAAAAAGACCAGAATTACTGGTTTGATAGAGACTGGAGGAACCCCTGAGACAATGGCCCCCAGACGCCCTGCTGTCTCAGAACTAAAGGCACTCCTGAAGTCCACCTTTCAGACATAGACAGGCCTATGAAACAAACAATAACATGTGTGAGGAACATGCTTCTTAGTTCAATCAAGTATACGGGACCAAATGGGCAACATCTGCCCAAAAGCAAAGAGAGAAGGCAAGAAGGGACAGGAAACCTGGACGAATGGACATGGGGAGACTGGGGTGTAAAGGGAAAGGGAAAGAGTGCTGACACATTGTGGGGATTGTAACCAATGTCACAAAACAATTTGTGTATACATTTTTGAATGAAAAACTAATTTGCGCTATAAACTTTCACCTAAAACCCAATAAAAAAACCCCAACAAATTATCATAGCCAATATTGGCCAGAGTAAGAGAGAAATAAGGACTCTAATATAGTTTTAGTGGAAGTATAAATTGGTCTAACCTTTCTGAAGGTTTTTGAAGGTATTTGAAAATATATATCAAAAGCTTCAATATGTGTATTATCTTGTCACCCAACATTTCCACTGTTAGACATTTATCCTAAGAAAATAATTAGACTATGCAAAAAGATTTAGCTACAAAAGCAATAGTAGCAGCAAAGATTGGAAGCTACTAAATATCCCAAAATTGGAAGCTGGTTAAATAAAATATGGCATAGTCATAGAATAGAAAATTATGTAGCCATTAAAAACCATGTTTTTGAAATGAGAAAATGCTCATGATATCATAATATTGAAATCAGAAAGTAAGATATGAAGCTGTGTATACAGAGTACAATCCCAATTTCATAAACAAAAGTGTATTAAAAGACTAGAAGAAAATACACATAAATGTTAACAATTATTATCTCTGGGTGGTGGGATGACAGATAATCTTTACTTTTTTCTTTTTAGGCTTTTATGTCTTTTTCAAATTTCATACAGTGAGTATGTGCTACTTCTATAATTAGAAAACACAACAACACAGAAACTATTTTAAAAAGACATTTAAGCTTGTCTCTGAAAGCTAACCTTTGATTTAATTTTTTTTCTCTTCAAATTTAAACACAACCATTTCCTTTAGGAAATGAGGAGAAACATTTTAACTGTCTGGTGGGAGAAATTAGGTAAAGACAAAGTTTTTCTGGGGTGTGTGGGGAATATCACAAGATAAAAGTATTCCAGTGGAGTGTATATATTCCAGACTGACCCTTCTTGGAAACCCTTCTTGTTATCTTTTTTTTTTCCAAATGTTTTAGTAGGATAGAATTCATGTTCCATAAAACCCAACTATTTAAAGTGTACAATTCAATGTTTTTAGTATGTTGAGTGGGAACCGACTAGATGGCAACTAATAACAACAACAGCACATTGACAGGGTCTTGCAACCATTACCACTATCTAATCCAAAACATTTCAGTCATTTTAAAAAGAAACCCCATACCCATTAGCTGTCACTCCCCATTCACCCATCCCCTGAACCCCTGGAAACCACTAATCTACTTCCTGTCTCTATGAATTTGCCTATTCTGTACATTTCAAGGTTCATCCATATTGTAACATATATCAGAATTTTGTTCTGTTTTGTGACTGAATAATATTTTCTTGTGTGGTTATACCACATTTTATTTATCCATTTATCAGTTGATGGCCATTTGGGTTATTTCTACCTTTCGGCTATTACGAATAATGCTGCTATGATCATTTGCCGACAAGTTTTTGTGTGAAAATAAGTTTTCATTTTTCTTGAGTATATACCTAGGATTGGAATTACTGGGCCGTATGGTAACTCTTTAACATCTCAAGGAATTGCCAAACTGCTTTCCAAAGTGTATGTCCCATTTTATATCCCCATATGTTGCTTTTTCATCCAATAATTCTTACATGTACCCTAAGAATTATGTACAAAGATGATCATTTGTAATAGCAAAAAACTAGAAATAACCAAATGTCCATTAGTAAGGGATCAATTAAATCAATTATGGTTCATCTAGCTTATGGAATACTATGTAGCTGCTTAAAAGGATAATACTAGTTATCTAGTGCCGCTATAACAGAAGTGCCACAAATGGGTGGCTTTAACAAACAGAAACTGGAGGAATGTCCTTGTCTCTTTTAGCTTCTGCTTCTGGGAGATCTTTATGTGGCTTGGCATCTCTCTTTCCCCATGTCTGCTCCTTAGCTTAATCTCTTTTTTATCTCAAAAGAGACTGATTCAAGATACACCCTACATGAATCTTGCCTCATTAACATAAAAAGATAACCCATTTACAAATGGGATTATAACCACAGGCATAGAGGTTAGGATTTACAACATGTATTTTTGGAGGACACAATTCGATCCAGAACATGTAGTATACACATTCTTATTGGGTAAGATATCCAAGATATATTAAATTGAAAAAAAAACAAACCCATTGCCGTCGAGTTGATTCCAACTCATAGTGACCCTATAGGACAGAGTAGAACTGCTCCAAAGATTTCCAAGGAGCAGCTGGTGAATTTGAACTGGCGACTTTTGGTTAGCAGCCAAGCTCTTAACCACTGCACCACCAGGGAAGCAAGTTATAAATCAGTATGTATGGTATTATTTATTTGCATAAAATACAATTATTATACATCTATGCATATGCATAGACAATTTCTGTAAGGGTACATAAGAAATTGATAACAATGGCTACTGTTGGAGAGTGAGATTGGGGCACATTGTGGTAGTCTGAAGTGTGGTGTAGGGAGGGTAATTACTTTTCAATTGAAAGCCTTTCACACATTAATTTTAAAAAGATAATAAATGTTTATTATTTTTGCAATAATAAAAACCTTTAAGAAAATTTGCACTAGTAAATTTCAGTTTTTTCACTGGCATAGACAGTTCAATTTTCATTATTCATACAAGTGCAGCAGGTTAGAAATGCACCTTTAGTAGTCTCAATCACACCAGATTATAGTGCAGCACCTCCTCTGCGTCAATAGCCCAGGATTCTTTAATCCCTCATAGGAAAGTGGGCCAACTTTTGGGAACGAACCTCTTTTGTTTTTGCTGTTGCATCCAGATGGATCAATTTATGTTATCACAAAATATGTTTCCAGGCAAGGTTTTTGACTTGCAAATATTTCAGTAAAAGCAGAGCCTTCAATATTAAAGTAGGAAAGATTGGAGAGACAGCATTGGGATGTATCTGTTGGTAACCAATTTTCGATAAATTGCATTTCGTAAAAAGAAAAAGGGAGAAAGTTCAGCAGAACAGTTTGTTGTGTGACAGAAATTTCTAAAGCCATTTCTTGGTTAGAAAAAAAATTACTTGTAACAACATCAAACCATAAGACTACACACAGGATCTGATCATTTAAAATGAGTCAGTTGTTGACAGAAAACGAGCAGATTTCTGCCTTTTAAAAATATTGCATTAAAAGCCCTTTGATATGAACCCAAGATGTGGCAGTCTGCTTCCATAAAAATTTACAGCCTTGGAAACCCTATGCGGCAGTTCTACTCTGTCCTGTAGGGTTGCTATGAGTCGAAATTGACTCGACGGCAAGAGGTTTGGTTTTGGTTTTGGATGGGAGAGGGTTGGCAACAGGGTCTGGAGTAGTTACCGTTTCTGTTAATAGGAAAAAGTAGATGGACTTGGTTCTCAAATTAAGACAGCCACGTGAGAGCAACAGTTTGGTGCCCTAGGTGTAGTCAGGATGTAACTTGCTCAGTTAAATATCTTTACAATGGATTGCCTCCATTAATTCCTTTCAATCTGGTTTACACATCCTTTTCAATTCAATTATAAGAAACTCAATCAAGTACCCACCATGTGCCAGGCACTATGTTGATGCCTGTGGTGGGTACAATTATGAATGAGACTAGGCTACCACCCTGAAGGGACTAATTTTGGGGCTATTTATAACTAATTTCTTAACGTTGGTACTTTTTATTTTAATGCACATCTTATACACACAATACCATTTATCTTTTTGTTGAGCTTTTCAAGGCTTAGGAGGCAAGTGGAACAGTAAATAAGTGGTCTATTTTATCTCAGGGAAACTGTAGAAGTCACCTGGGGAATGGTCCAAGATGGAGCTGAAGCATCTTCTGTTATGTTGTAGACAAAAGAATTTCAGGCTGCATTCTTCTACCTCTGGCTTTCCTTTCATAAGCCCTGGAATCCTCCTCCCCCATGCCCTAGAATAGCTGTGTTTCAGCAAAGTTTTCTAAAAGTAAAGTTTTATGAAAGGAATCCTAAGTTCCACTGACCTCCTGTAGCAAACAACCAAACAGATGAAATACATGCATTTTGACTGAAAAAAAAAAATTGACCTTCACCTTTAATATAACAAGAGTGCAACAAACCTATGCCAAGAATTACCACTTCCCCCCCGCACCATGTTAATGTTTTTACAAATTGTACCTAAAATCAATTTCAGTTTAAAAACAACAACAACAAACCCACTGGTAGAGGTAATTTACAACCAGAAAGTTTTTTAGTGCTTCTCTACCCTCCTTTGTTTCACAGACTGTTCCTGCTATAGAAGTATCAATTCCCAAAACTTTAACACATATACTAGTTTTCCACCACCTTCAAACCTCGTCAGCATTTCTAAGTATATATCCAAGATTATTCTATTCTTATTTCTTGCGTCTTTCACATCACTTGAACATATAGGCCTCTTTTCATTTTTCTGGTGACACCTGTACAGATAATTACAATGTTCTTGATTGAGAGAAACTAACAGCATCCACAGGGAGGGACTGCAATGTCCTTTCTGTATTTGGCAGTGGTCGCTCAGTTGCAGTTTCTGCTGGGAGAGGGCTCTGAGCTAGGCAATAACATAATGTTAACTGACTACCTTAAGAAGAAGTATGAACGCAGCACCTCCAGACCATGGTTTGTTAAATGGCATAGTTCAAGAGTCCTGAAGATGGATTTAGCCATCGTTCTAGGAACTTGGCTTGCTGGAGGACACAGCCAGCCTAAATCAAAATGGAAGAATTACTCCAGGTGAACACATTGACTTGTAACTCTAAAAAAGTAACAGTAGTAACATTCTCTAGATCTTATATACTTTCGAAAGGTAACTTGGGGTTGGAGGTCTTGGCCAATGGGCAACGAGACTTTTGGTAATCAAATTTGCATGAAGGGAGACTGGGGAAGGGAATAGTGAATGGAGAACAATCTTCTTGTCAAAGAATTTTTTTTCCCCAGGCCGGGCCCTTCCTAGCTGTGTAAGCTTGGGTAAGTTACCTATCCTCTCTGAGCCTCAGTTTCCTCATCTGTGCAGTGAAGGATATTATATAAAGAAGTCTACCATATATAAAAGCACTCAGAAGCAGATGCTGAGGGAGAATTTGGGGGTATAAGATGTTTATTAGGGGTCAAAATGTATGAAAGGAAGGGGGAGGAAGAAGGATTAGGCAGGGAAAGAAACCTAATTAGAAGAAGTTGAATTACACTGTAGGCCAGACAAAATCTTGGCCAACCCTGCAGGCAGCTACGGAGAGCATATTGCCCATCTGAGGGTCCCAGGGTCCCCTGATGGTCCAAAATGATTAGGCCTTTATAATCTTGCCTTGATGAATCACTGGTTGCAGGCTGCCCTGGGAAAGGGGTGATTTTGGTTGAGGTATCTCTCTGTAGCTGAGGCAGAGCCTCAGAAAGCTGACAGCTGGAGGTTGTGTGCTGATCACATTCCCTGTAGCTGGGTAGCAAGTCCTTCCTTGAAGGCGGATCTGGGCAGTATATCTCTGTCTACTAGAGAAGGGTTGTTGTTGTTGTTAGGTGCCGTTGAGTCGGTTCCAACTCATAGTGACCCTACGTACAACAGAACAAAACGTTGTCTGGTCCTGTGCCGTCCTCACAATTGTTGTTAAGCTTGAGCCCATTGTTGCAGCCACTGTGTCAATCCATCTTGTTGAGGGTCCTTGCCATCCTTGCTTCTAAGGAGCATTCTGGCTGTACTTCCTCCAAGACAGATTTGTTCATTCTTCTGGCAATCCATGATATTCAGTATTCTTCACCAACACCACAATTCAAATGCACCAATTCTTCTTTGGTCTTCCTTTTTCATTGTCCAGCTTTAGCATGCATATGAGGCAATTGAAAATATTTGTCCAATGCAAATACATTGTTTGATTTCTCGACTGCTGCTTCCATGGACGTTGACTGTTGACCCAAGAAGAATGAAATTCTTGACAATTTCAATTTCTTAACCATTTATCATGATGTTGCTTATTGGTCCAGTAGTAAAGATTTTCATTTTCTTTATGTTCAAGCATAATCCATACTAAAGGCTGCAGTCTTTGACCTTCATCAGTAAACTCTTCTTGGATTATTTGTTCAGCATGTAGACTAAATAGGCAAGGTGAAAGAATACAACTCTGTTGCACACTGTCTTAGGCTGGGTTCTCTAGAGAAGCAAAACCAGCAAAGCATATAAATATATATATATAGAGAGATGTATATCAAGGAAACAGCTCATGTGATTGTAGAGGCTAGAACATCCCAAGTCCGTGGATCAGAGTAGAGGCCTCTCCCAAGAACACAGCCGCAGATGCTGGCGAGCCCAAGATTGGCAGGTCAGAGAGCAGGGCTCCCGCTCACAGGCTGTGAAGGTTGACAAATTCCAAGATCAGCAGGCAAGACCACAAGGTTTCTCCTGATTCACGTAGCTGCAGGGGCTGGCAAATGCAAGATCAGGAGGTCAGAGAGCAGGGCTCCTCTCACAGGCTGTGAAGATCGACGAATCCCAAATTCGGCAGATAAGCTGACAGCTCAAGTTCCAAGAACCGGAGACGAGACAACAAGAGGCAACCGCAGGATCCAGAGAGAGCAAAAAGCCAGAACATCTGCTTATATTCAGATGCAGGCCACACCCCCAAGGAAACTCCCTTTCATCTGATTGGCTACTCACAGTAAATTCAGTCATGGGAATGATCACATTTGAACACTGAGAATCATGGCCCAGCCAAGTTGACATGCAATCTTAACCATCACACGCACTTTTTTCAATTTTAAACCACCCTTGTTCTGTTCCAGCGACTGCCTCTTGATCTTGAAAGCTAGATCATAAACAAGTAAACAAAGTAATAAATGAGATAATTTGAGATAGTGATAGTATCATGAGGAAATAAAACACTAAATAAAGGGTAGGTAGGGTTTTATTTTCTTCATGGTTATTATCACAGGCATGGGAGGCTCTAGGTGAAGAACTTCTCAGGCAGAGGGAACAGAAAGTGTTATGGCATCAAACTTCCTTTTTTTGGATGGATTACAGGGTCTTACTACAAAGAGTTTATAAGGAAAAATACACAACTAACTGGGCAGGTATCTGTCTATTGAAATAGCTGTACTTTATGTGGATTACTGCATTCATTGCTTCTCTTATTTGCTTTATCAATTGCAAAATGCTACACAAATGGGTTTCAAAAACATTTCACTTGATTATCACAATCATCTTTCCAGTTTGGTAGGTCAGATATTATCCCCAATTTATACGAAGAAACTGAATGGTTAGATGACTTCCTCACTATCACATATTTAACACATTTGTTGGGTGTGTCTCATTTTCCCCACCAGAATGGAAATACCTCAAGTCAGGTACCTTGAAATGAGGGTAATGAAAAGAATTTTGGAGGCAGCAAGATCAGAGTTTCAGTCCTGCGCCTGCCTCTTACTAGCTGTGGAGTCTTGGACAAGTTATTTGACTTCCATGTGCCTCAGTTTTCTTCTTTGTGAAATAGGGTTAATAATACCTCATGGGGTTGTTGTGCAGAATAAAAAAGATAATGCATGAAAAGTCAGTAGCACAATGTTTGGCATGTTAATAAATGGTTCTACTTGTTATTATCATTATAATGACTATAATAACACAATTGTCATAAATAGTAAAATAATAATATCTTTCCTAAGATCATACTTTCCAGTAAGCTGTTCACTCCACTTATATTACATGTAAGACACCATTGGCTATTGGATGCTATTCTTCCCTCTCCTTAAAACAACCTCCATACGTTATAACATACCAGATCATCTGAGTTGTAGTGATGTTGTGAGTTTGATGTGATAAAACCAAAACCAGACTCGTTGCCGTCAAATCGATTCCGACTCATAGCAACCCTATAGAACCTGTGAAAGTACTTAGCGCAGAGGTTGGCATATAGTGGATCCTCAGTCAATGTTTGCTATTATTAAGTAAGCCATTATTTATATCTTCCTAGGTTGCCTAGTATTGGTGTTGAGGGCACAGTTGTTCAATTAATATTGGATGAGTGAACGAATGAATGAATTTAAACACAAAATGGCCTTGTTAAGTTGCAGTTAAAACAGAGCTAAATGAATTAATACTGGGCTTTCTCTCTGATTGTTTCCTTGTATCCCCACTGCCATCTTAAACAATCTGAAGGGAGAAACCATGCCTTCTCTTTCCTTTGTATCGTGCCCCACCTTCATTCCCATTGGTTACTAGGCTTAGTTCAATTCTTTGAACAAAAGTAATCAATCAATAAATACATGTTGAATAAGTGACAAGTTCACATTGTCTAGAGGCTCATTTCCAACAGAGCAAATGTCATGACACCTCAGTGACTCACACTTTCATTACTCCCATTTTTCAAAGGGGAAACTGAGTCTGAGAGCTCTGGAAAAAAAAAGAAGTTTGATGCCATAACTTTTTCTGTTCCAGTTTAAATTCAATACCTGGCATTATAGCAGGCAGTCAATACAGAGTTGTTGAAAAAAAGTGAATGAATATTGAATTAATGCATCCTTCACCCTTGCCACTAGATTCTTCTTGCCTCCACATGTCACAGCAGGGAAATCCATGCCATTCATTTCTTTGTTTTTCAAGTGGTTAGAGCCAAAGGCATTGCTGGTAGGTTCCCTTGGGCAAAGACATCCCAGTTGAATGCCATTAAGCAAGTCTCTCAACAGAAGCGATTTGGCCTTTGGGTCATCTGACGCCTCATTTTCAAAAGACTGTTCTGCCCAAGGCAGCAAGAAACAGAATCTACTCAGCTATGCCTGAGTGGGCTTTTGTGCCTGGGGTGCAGTCTACTAGGTTCCAGCAGGGTGGGCTGCTGCTTCCACTGCCAGAAATAGTAGGCCCTGAAAGTGAGCTGTGACTGAAATTGAGATCTTTCTTGAACTAACAGTGGAACCCGCTTAACCCCGTTAGGTCTGTGGCTTGAGAACTATAAATAGAATTTAGGACCCTCCATCTAAAAAAAAAGCCCTTTGTTGTCAGGATAACTATGTGTTAGTGGCCTGGGTGAGGAGGAGGCAATTCTGTTTTAAGGATGTTAGGCAAGATTTAAAGGTTTTTATATTGCTTAATAATAGATTTTCATTTCTGCTGATTGAATTTATTTGCTTCTGTGGTTGGTGTGCAAGCTCCTGGTTGGGGGTGGGTGTGTGTGACCTTTTTAACTTTGAAGCACTTTAATGCAAACGAAATTTAAGGGCGAGGAGGAGGGTGGGAGCAAGCAAAAACAATCTAACGACAATGAAATCATTTTCTAAATATGTTTACAACCAAATATCTCCCTCGATAATTTGATTTCTAGGAAATGGCAGAGTGCAGCATTTTATACAGAAGCTTTTCAATAATTCATCCTCATCTCATTGATGTGCAAACCTTTGGCTAGGTTGGTGAGTGCAATAGGTGCCCTGGCACGGGGGAGAAATTCATTTGAGCCCTGAAATCAATGGACCCCCTGTCTGACCCACCCGTCTAATGCTGCTCTGACCCTGTGACTAAAGGATTTTCAACCTTACTAGGCTCCTGTAGTACCCCTTTCCAGGGTAATGGGGACATTGAGAAATACTGCTTCTCATTTCATTTTTGTGGAGCTTTATATTTGTATAATCCTTACTAAGTTGCCCATGTAATTAAAAATTCTCTGTAGAAACTTCTGGAAAATTGACACCTCCAAGTGTTAGCATTTGGGGGCATGGGGAAGTGGCAAAGACTGGGAAGTGGCAGTTGGGGGGTCCTCCAGTAGTTGAAAAGATAAGTCTCTCACAGCATCACAGGGTCAAGCGGATTTGAATACACTGGGAGTAGAGAGAACAAGCAGCATTTTAAACCCTCCAAGCTTGAGTTACAATGCAAAAATAGTCTTTCCCCCAGGAAGTTGCTCTCTTCACATAGCTTCTGAAGATAGACCCTCCCTGGCTCTTGAATGGGGGTGGGGGAAATCCTTTTCAAGTTAGTTCGAAACTTTTTAAAAATGGAGAATGGGGGCAGAAGGAGGCAGGGTAGAGGAAGGAGGTGGGAGGGGAGAAAATGGCATGGCATATCCAGTCATCTCAGTTACAGTCTCTGAGTCTTCAGGCAGTAGTGTGCTGAGGCTTTGGCACGCAGAGAAGCCAGACAGTGATTACCTCCTTTATAATAATAGACAGGAGACATGAAGTTTGCTATTGTGCTGCCTCTGCTGCTCTGAAACTTTGTGAAGCCATTGATCTGACTTCAATGAACTATAATACTATTGATTTGGTGTCAGATCACTGGCAGGCACTTGAGTGACAGCTTGAGTGGATGTGATGTTACATTTAAATTGTTCTTTTGTTTGCTTTCTAGTTGTCAAAACTTCTTGATAGAACGTGTGCTGCCAAATGCCTGTACAGTCCTTATTAGAGTTCAAATGCCAAGAGCATGTGCTACATCATTAAACAAAAGGAGTGGCTTTTGGCCAAATTCGATTGGTTAAAAATGTATAATATCTGGTGAGCTTTCTTTTCTCTGACCAGCTCAGGAGGGCACAGTGTTGTGCCCTCTTAAGGGTAGAAACAAGTCATCCTTTACACCCTCTCCCACCCCCACGTACCCTCCATCTTTTTGGTAGCTGGGATTCATGCCATCTCAGCCACATTCCTGGCTGTGCTGGGACTGAGAAAAGGCTTTACTGGGCATTAAAACCCAGCAGGTTGAAAAGTATCTTGGGCCATCACAAGGAAAGTGGGAAGAGAATCAGCAGAATTACTCTGATACATTCTCCCCAGGTTATAGTTCCAAACCAAACCTCGTATTGGGCACAATATGTGAAGTAGTGCCCAAGTGAAGGTGTGAGGTGGGGAAAATTGAGATGTGTAAACTTGTGGAGAACATTCCTTAGTGGCTTTCAATCAGTCATTATTTTTATTCAGTGATAATACATTGAGCACCTTCTAGATGCCAGGCAGGGTGGTTAGTGCTAGAGATATAGTAGTGAACCAGACCAACATTGTCCCTACTCTCAAAATGCTCACAGTCTAGGGAGGAGAGAAGGACCAAAGAAGTCTGATGAGGAATCCTAGATGTAGTAATAGGAAAAGGAAGGCAGTGCAGTGGGATAGAAAAAGCATGGGCTTTGAAATCTGGCAGATTTGTGATTGAATTTAAATTAGTTGTTTGTTCTTGAACAAACGAGTTCTTTTCTTTGAGCCTTAGTTTCCTGTTCTGTAAAATGGTGAAAATAACGGTGCATCCCTTGAAGGGTTGTTGTCAGGATGAATATGCATATAAAGGTCCTAGCCCAGTGCCTGACACTAAAACCCATTGCCGAATTCCGACTCATAGCAACCCTACAGGACAGAGTAGAACTTCCCCATAGGGTTTCCAAGGCTGTAATCTTTACAGAAGCAGACTGCCACATCTTTCTCCTGCAGAGCGGCTGGAGGGTTCAAACTACTGAACTTCTGTTAGCAGCCGAGTGCTTAACCACTACACCACCAGGGATCCTTTTTGCCTGACACTAGTAGGTACATAATTATAGTGGGAAGGAGGAGTGGAATGGTGGTGATGGAGGAGAGCATTGTAACAAGAATATGGAGGATCATGAACAAAGGTGAGGGTTCATGGCCTGTTAGGAAGCTGTTGCAGTAATGCAAGTAAGAAATGATGGTAACCAAGACTAGGGTGGTGACAGTGAGGATAGAGAAAGGGGTAAACACTTACATTATGGAGGTAGAATGGATGGAGGAAGGAGTGAGGGAGGGGCTAACCTCCATACTTCCGACTATGATAATTGGATGGGTAATAGTTCTCTTTATGGAGTAGGGAATAAAAGAAGAGGATTTGGGGCAAATTGAATATGAAGTGTCTGTGGGACATCCAAGTGGATATGAGATGTCCAGTATGCAATTAGATATATGAGTGCAGAGCTCAGTGGAGAGGCCAGGCCCAGAGATCCAGCTTTGGAAGTTATCAGCACAGAGACTGAAATTTTAGCTATGAGGTATCCCAGAAAGAGAGAATAGAGTGAGAAGAGAAGGGAGCCACGGACAGATTCGTGGGGCGGCACAATTTGACAGCCTCCTTCTCCTATGTTCTATATTCTTCCCAATTTTCTAAGACGGATTTATGGGGTTCTTTATACTTTTTGCAGAATTTTTTTTTGTATGTAACTGACTTGTGAATCTCCCATGAAATGAACAGGTAGCTGGCATTTCAGTTATGTCTGTACTTTAAAAAAACTGTGTGGGAACACAGAAGTGTAGGGAACTATCATGAAATTGTCAAGGTTACCCAGCCAGCACCAAACTCAGAACTCCTTCTTGCCCACCTGGTCATGTCAATTCCTTCTTTACAATCCATTTTGAAATGGAGCCGTCCAGTCCTTTGAGTCTGGAAATGGTATTGTGAATCACACATGCCTTGTTCTCCTTGTCTATAATGACATGGGTTGTTATTTAGGGCCGTTCATGTTGGGAGGGGAGGGCAAAAGGTAGGGAATGGGAATGCTCTATTTTTGAGCATGAATTGTCACTGTAGACAGAGGAAACAAAAAGAAATCAGTGGGAGTGATGACATTGTGCAGTTGGGAAGCAAAGAAAGAGGAGTCCAAGAGAGGACAACTGAAAGAAGTGGACGTGTTATTAGAGTAAAAAGGCACTGAGGAAAATACTGTTCAAAGAACCCAGCGTGAAGTGAGAATCCCAGGAGGCAAGAGAAACAGTCAGAGACGAAAGTAGAGGAGCTTGTGAGTACATGTGCGCATGGCAAGAAGCTTGTTTACTTCCCCTTCAGTTTATTCAGAGGTTTGTTAATGAAGGCCCAGCAGCAGGAGATGTGCAGTCCATTTAGGAATGACAAGGACCGCTAATCCAGGATTTTACCTATGCTTGCCGGAGGTGAAAGCCCCAGCAACTAAATTATTTCAAGTGAATGCACCAGCTCAAGCAGGGAGTTGTCTGGCAGGGCCAAGTCTTTGAGTTAATGCTTTGGCCCATGACAGTGGAAGAAAAACCCTGAACCGGATTTCCATACTTGTCTAATATAGACTCAGGCAAGAGACTGGGGATGAAGATTGAAGCCTCGGTTTGTTTAGGGAAGCATGCAGAATTTCAACAAACTTCATTTCCATGATTGAGTGGCTGAAATGTGACCTCTGATCACACTGTGAGGTTGAATACGCATTGTACTGGCTGGTTGCAGAGGGAAACTTTAACCTCTTTGGCATTAGCCTGTATAGAACTCATGCCTTACTGCTCCTGTACTTTTTCCATCATCCCTGTGAATCAAGAAATCCCAACTCCCAGCAACAGGAGGTTAAATACTGGTTGATGAGAATGTTTGTTTGCTTGGTTTCTCTCCTCATCTCAATACTGGGAACAGGTGCCTCCTTGGCAGCTCTGGAGCCTTGGACCATCTCAGAGCAGCTATAGTCATGAGTCTCCAACCCGCAGACTCTCCACAGGCTCTTTCTGCTTGGCAGACCTGCCACGGCCTCATAACCAGGGCTCACCAGCTAGCATCTGCTCTCTGGAAACTAGTCTGAGAGTGCCACCTCACCCTCCCAACTAACCTGCAGCAGAAAGACAGCAACAGGCTTCTTTGAGAATCTGTGCAAATGGACTTTTGTTTACAGAAAGAGTCATTCAACTTCCATTTTGGAGCTTATATCCTCTTCCTCAAACACTCTTTAACAATGCTTCCAAGCATCTTTTTACCGTGTGGTTCAGTTCTAGCCAGATTAACACCTAGAGGCTCCAAGCCCTGAAAAGCTTATGGTTCTCCCTATATGTTGTTGTTGTTAGGTGCTGTTCAGTCGATTCCGACTCATAGCGACCCTATTCACAATGGAATGAAACACTGCTTGGGCCTTTGCCATCCTCACAATCGTTGCTATGTTTAAGCCCATTGTTGCAGCCATTGTGTCAATCCATCTCACTGAGGGGCTTCCTCTTTTTTGCTGACCCTCTGCTTTACCAAGCATAATGATGTCCTTCTCCAGGGACTAGTCTCTGCTGATAACATGTCCAAAGTACGTGAGGTGTAGTCTTGTCATCCTTGCTTCCGAAGAGCATTCTGGCTGTACTTCTTCCAAGACAGATTTGTCTGTTCTGGCAGTCAATGGTATGTTCAATATTCTTCCCCAACACCATAATTCAAATGCATCAATTCTTCTTTAGTCTTCCTTGTTCATTGTCCATGGCTTGGGTGAGGGGCATCTTAGTCCTCAAAGTGACATCTTTGCTTCTGAACACTTTAAAGAGGTCTTTTGCAGCAGGTTTCCCCAATGCAATACATAATTTGATTTCTTGACTCCTGCTTCCATGGGTGTTGATTGTGGCTCCAAGTAAAATGAAGTCCTTGACAACTTCAATATTTTCTCTGTTTATCATGATGTTGCTTATTATCCCTATATGTAACTTATTATTCTTATATGTAACTCAAAGAAAAATTATACTAAACTGTAAAATATGTGTAGGAAGTCCAACAAACTTCTAGTTTTGACATAATGTCTACTTTGCTTGTTAAATAGCAAAATATAAAAGTATTTATTTATTTGTAAATTTAGATAATCTAGCAATGGCTTCAGGATAATCCTAATAGGATCAGGGGCAAGAGGCTTCTTCTGCAAAGAGAACACCTGAACTCTATATGCAGAGATTACATATTCCAAAGCTCACAACCTCCTTCTCCAACACATTTTAGACTGTTCCAAACAAACAAATGTCTCCTTGCCAGGTGCTCCAGTCTGACCCTAGTAAGCCTATTTCATTGCTCAAACTGGCTGTCCTTCTCTTCTGGAAACTACCAGAGAAATTTCAATTGCATAGCCTTGTCCAAATTATTGTGCTACTAGGCTCCCTCTTAATGCTTGCTTAGAAAAATCAATCTGGTTAATCAAAGCAGAGGATAAGACTGACATCCCCAAAGTCATCGTATTCACATCCTTCCTTGAAGGAAAGGCTTGACACCCAGCTGTTACTTGAAGGACCTTCTTCTAGAAATTTTGTTTGGTTGCCTAATTTTCATATGAAACAATTCTCCCTTTCCTTTGAGCAAAGCTATTACTGACGTGTAGATGGTTTGGTCTGAAAGAGAGGATGGATTTGCTCAGTCCTGTAGTGTGGCAGAACAATCCATCATTAAGTGCACAGAGGGCACAAGGGAAACTACTCAAGGATTAGCTCAAGAGGTATTTTTTGATTTGTTTTCTGTGTTGCTTTACTTTTCATTTTAGTAGAGGCAAAAGTATTGCTAATGGAAGGTACGTCTCTTCCTCCATGAGCATGTAGAACACCAACATCAGGGTTTGGTGAACCAAGTGGAAAGATATAAAGCCTCCAGCAGAAGGAAGCTGTAACTAAGAACATTCTATTTATTCAATTTAATTTTAAAGCTTGTTGTTGATCAGCCCTAAATAATGATAAACTTATTGGTATACTTCCATCTATGTAGGATGTAGAGAAATTGAATAGGGGCTCACCATGCTGTATATGCAGTTGCTAAATGATTCTTGAATATACAGGGAACCGTTTGAACTAGCCAGAGACTGATTCCCTTACACGGGCCATGGGTTTATGTCTATGCTATGAGGATTAAGGAGTCCTGGTGGCGTGGTGGTTAAGAGCTTGGCTGCTAACCAAAAGGTCAGCAGTTTGAATCCACCAGCTACTCCTTGGAAACCCAATGGGGCAGTTCTACTCAGTCCTATAGGGTTGCTCGCTATGAGTCGGAATTGACTCAAAGGCAATGGGTTTGAGTTTTTGGTATGAGGATTAAGGGGGAGTGTCTGGATGAATCCCTGTTTTGGAAAAACAACTTCAAAGTCTGTGCTTCACTAATTGTGGCTCAGGGTTATTTCTACTTGAAGGACAGCACATTTTGTTTTTCAAAAGTGATTAACTGTGAAACATCTATTATTTATATTAAATGATACAGTGTATATGTTGGCTTGGTTTATAGGAACCCAGCCTGTAGTTTTGTAGCATGTAATATTTTTGCTTCCTTATAACTGTCCCTCCTACAGCAATCAACCACAAACACCATTAGTGAATTTGACTTGTACTTTAGAAAGGGGAAAAAAAACCCTGTTTCCCCATATTCTAAACTGGTTCTGGAATCATAAATGTGGAGGCATAATTCCACAAGTACACACTGTTTCCCCAAAGGAATATTTTAGAATCTTATAAATGGCCGGAGAAAAGATCACTAATTTACTGAAGAGGAAACTGAGGTGTAGGCAGATTAGGTGACAGTCTCAGGGTTGCACAAATAGTGAGTAGTAGGTACGTGGATGGGGTTTGGTTTTTCTGAACCCTAGTGCAGTGTTTTTTTCATTCCCTCCCAGGACACCTCAATGCCTCCCTATATATGTAGTACCCCTTTTCCATCTACTCTCACTTTTCCCACTAAAAATAAGTTGGCTATATCATCTTTTGGATTCATGGCATTTTTAGGTTGTTGTTATTATGAGGAAGTAGGTGACAGATTGGAGTTTTAAGGTGACTGTAGTATAAAAATCCCATAGATGCCGTCCAGAGGCAAAACTTGATATGTTGGGAAATCCATGTCACGTGGAGAACATATTCCTCCTATCTGGTCTCCCCCACTGAGATTGTCTCAAAACAGAGCTGTAATGAGTGGTATATATCTCTGCTGGCAACCTATGATACGATTATGATAATGATGATGATAAACATTTATCAAGCACCCGCAGTGCAAGGTGTTACTTGTTCAAGATGCATAAAAGACCTGGTTCTCACTGTCATGGTGTTTACCATAGTATTGGCACGCTGTGGGAGTTGGTACTTTGTGGTCAGTAATACTCTGAGGTGATCTGCTTGGACAAAGGCCACAATCCTCCACACTTCTGAATTTCTGAATTTGTGTGTGTGTGTGTGTGTGTGTGTGTGTGTGAACTTTTCTAGTGTCCCAGCCTCTCATGATTACACTGTTTGGAAACCATAAAAGTTATGAACTCTGGAATATTTGGAATTGCCATGAACATCAAAATACTTTGAGTCCACGTTTCTCTGCTGCCCTGTTTTGGTTGTTGTTCTGAACTATTAGAATTTTCATAGGTTCCTCTGCTTCATATTTCCTTGCAATGGCTCCTTTAAGCTAGTGGCAGTTCTGTTATTGGGAAGAGTTGGTGATGGTCTCAGAATCACATCCCTTAGAGTTGGAGAGACCTCAAGATAGATACTATGGTAAGCCACCTGCTTTGAGGCAACTAAGCTATCATTTTCATTTTACAGATGAAATAATCGAAGACTCCTGACAAAGAAAATACATGTGTTTAGTAGCAGATAATAGTCAACATTTTTTAGTACTTTCTACGTGTCATGCACTGTGCTGTATTTTATGTGTATAATTCCATTTAATTTCCACAACAATCTTTTGAGGTAGGTACTAGTATTATCCTGTTTTAAAAAAGAGAAAACTGAAACTCAGAAATATTAAGTAATTTGCCCATGGCAGTACTGCTAGCAAGTACCTACTTAGTGCAGAAAACATTGTAACCCAGACAATCTGATTCCAGAGCCTGAACATTTAAGTACCACATTATATTGTTGATGGTCAGACTAAGAGTCAAGCCCTCCTGCTTTGGTGGTTTAGTGAATTGGCTATTAACCATTATGCAGAGCCTTGAATCTGTAGACTAAAAATAATGTGATCAAATAATATTTTCAAATGAATATTGACATTGTTTGGATAAATAACATACAAATTCATTTAAAAGTATTATTGTATTCAGAGTGGCTTTTTGTCATGATGCATTTTATTAAATCAATGGCTACTAAAAGAACAACCACTCTTTCGTGGGAGTCTGGAATATTTTGATCTGAAAAGAGGTCCTTTTATTCATAAAGTTGGGAACTACAGGTATAGTAGAGAGAGAGGTGGATTTGGAATTAGACAAACCTGGGTTTGAGTCTTGGCTTCTGTTTACTTTCTAGTTGAATGACCTTGAGTAAATTATTGAATTATCTGAGCTTCAGTTTGTCATCTGTAAAATGGTTATCTTCAATTTATCTCATAAGGTTGTTGAGAGTCTCAGATGCAGCAGCGTATGTGAAAGTTTATTTTTTCTTTTGTAAAAAAATAGAGTTCTCTAGGAATATATCACAACAAAAACAAAAACAAAAAACAAAAAAACAAATCAGTTGCCAACCCCATGTGTGTCAGAGTACTACTATGCTCCACAGGGTTTTCAATGGCTGATTTTCAGAAGTAGATCACCAGTCCTTTCTTCTGAAGTGTCTGTGTGGATTTGAACGTCCAACCTTTTGGTTAGCCGTGAGCATGTTAACTGTTTGCACCACTCAGGGACTCTGTAGGACTGCAAGGAGAATCATTATTATTCCTCTATGATACTCAAAGTATTAGTTTTGGTCTTGAATACTTATGTCAATTTTGCCTGCGGTCTTTTTGTACACCTTTCTTGACCTTTGTCACCACTGTGATGGTAAGTTGAGGGAATAGGTCAATTACCAAGATAATAATATCCATCCCTGGCATGACCTGTCTCCACTTTCTAGTTATGCCTAAGATAGCACTTCCTTTTTGAGATGAGGACTTTCGGTGGGGGAGAGGAAAAGGAAATGACATTACAGCTTTTCTGTGGATTCGACTTTAACCCACCACTTTCAAGAGGTCAAAGTCATTCTGGGAGACCCTACCTCATTTTTCTTAGGCTGAAAACTAGGGAGGTCAGTCAAAGAGAGAGAGAGGAGAATTATTCCTGTCTCTCACTCCCATTTCTCTTTTCCCAGCTTTCCATTCTCTGCTAGGGGGCACTATTTATGGAAACAGAAGCCCCCAGAGAAAAGACCAGACCCATCGCTGGCCTTTCTGAGTGACATGGACACATTCTGGGACCTACTTAGTGCAGATTCTTTTGTGAAATGGCCAGTCAGTGTACTCCTTCCTGTCAGTGAATCCAAGCACCTTGGTGGAGTTGTGTCTGGATTAGGGCAGGAACAAGCTTGAAGGAACCTCAGTTAAAGCCCTTACATCTATTTTAGTCTGACTGGTCCACCTGCTGTGACTTTCTATTTCCCCTTTGATCCCAGCCATTTGTAACTGCTGAGTTGCTCCAAAGCTTAGCATGACAAAGTTAGCCTCAGCTTCTGGAGCTAGAGCTGTGCTGCCACCACCTGGGGTTGGGGGGTGAATTTCAGCAGGGATTGTCCTCACTGCACTCCTAGGAGCTAGTCATCCACAGACAGAATGCTTCCATTTACTCTCGTCTGAGAAAAATCTTTTTCTCCAGAAGTTTCCTGATTCTTTGGGAGGTGCTTGACTATGGAATAGAGTTTGGTTTCTGGGAAACTGAGTAAAATTTACGAAGTTGACTGTAATGAATCTTTAAACAGGCTTCTTGCACTCTTTACCAGCCACAGCTATCCATTATGATTAATAAAAGAGTGCATTAGTAACCTAGGTCTGACCAGTGCTAGGGCATGATTAATCTTGCGGCCCAATTTCACTCCAACTCTTTTTGTTAACCTCTTGTTTTAGGACATATAAGTATCAAGAGTGATTGAGGGCCTCCTTGTTAATTATACTAGGAACTCACAGTCAGTGCTTGATAAGACCTGGGAAATATATGAAACTCTATCCTCCTATCATCAACCTATGCCGACAGCCTTGTTACTTATCTCCTTGGTTCCATCTGCATGCTGGTTCCTGGTTTGGGGCCTCCATAGTCCATCCTCATGGCATACTTTTGCTGTGAGTCTTGGCACAAGATAAAGATGAGCTTAGGTCCTTGATCTCCTATATTCTTTGCACCCAAGGAAAGAGTAGCGGTTATCTTTCTATAGACGAGTGAAACCTAGTGCAAAATGAATAGTAGGCCTTATAGAAAGGAATGGTCCTGTGAACTTTGGAGTTGGCCCACCTGTGAGGCCTAAAGCAAGTGTGTGGGTAGTGTCAAGAGAGCTTTCATTTGCTGGTTTACACTCTCAAAGTCAGAATTGCTTTATGTTCACATGGAAGAGGTTGGCTGTGTCGGTCATCTGGCTGCTCTTAGACATGTTTAATTTTCATTGTGCCAAGGCAAGGCTTAAAGAGAGATAAGTCATGGGCTTGGAACATACCATACCTCTGGTGCAGTCATAAAATCTGACAGAGGTGGAAATTGTGGGAGTACATAGGAGAGTTCTGTTCCAGGACCTTCAGTCCCCAAGAGTATGCAAATCACTGCAATACATGGTTTTACAGATATACTGTCAGGGTTCCCAGAATTAATAATTTCCATTTTTACCACTAGGTCTTATAGTAACCTCTGCCTCCTGGTCTTTTTCTTACATTGTGTAACCTTTTGACAAAGCTCTTATTGCTTTTACTGAAACCTTCCTGGTCTAATCTCTAGCAAACATCTTGAAGCAAATTAGGTTTGCCAGACGGGCCATCTCCTTGGCATTTAGTGAATTCTTATCAATGTATACCAGTCACTGGCTTAGATGATCTTTAGATCTCATCTTAAATGTTATTTCTTCAGAGAGACTTTTCTTGATCATCTGCTTGAAAGTTGGTTACTCCAACTTCCTCCGATGGTACAGTGATTAAGACCACATTCTCTAGAGCTTGATAGATTCATTCCCTGGCTCTGACCACTAGCTGTGTTACCAAAGGCAAATTACTTGGCTTCTCTGCATCTCAGTTTCCTCACCTATAAATTGGGCATAATAATAGTACCTACTTCAGAAGGTTGTTGTGAGGATTAGTTAATGTGCAAAAAGCACTTAGAACAGTGCCTGACAGACAGCACTGTTTAAGTACTAGCTATCATCATCATCATTTCCACCCATATATGTGTATTTCATATCACTTATTACAACTTGAAATTATTGTAGGTATTGGTTTGTCTGTTTTTTTTTTAAGTCTCCCTCCCACCCTCCATGTTCTGAAAACTGCACGAGGGCAGAAACTATGCTTGTCCTGCTCACTCTTCTCTCCCCAGTGCCTAGCACAGTGCCTGACACATAGTAGGAGCTCAATAATACTTGTCAAGTGAATGAATGATAAGTGAAGCAAATTGACTTAAACAGCTCAGATATTATAAACCCTATTCCTCCAAGTTTCTATTATCATACAATCTCTTTATAACAAAAAGACTCCCAGATCTCAATCAATGGAGCATTTTATTTCAAGGAACATTTGCTTCAGACAAAATTCTAGGGCAACAAACACATTCCAAACAGTCTCTCGAGTCAGCCTCTTCATTTTCACCCTTGTTTTTGCCTTCTCCAGGAGCACTGGTGGTGCAGTGGTTAAAGCGCTCGGCTGCTAACCGAAAGGTCGGTGGTTCGAACCCACCAGCTGCTCCATGGGAGAAGGATGTGGCAGTCTGCTTCCGTGAAGATTTACAGCCTTGGAAACCTTATGGGGCAGTTCTACTGTGTCCTATAGGGTTGCTATGAGTCAGAATCAACTTAATGGCAATGGGTTTGGTTTTCGGTTTTGCCTTCTCCAGCTACTTAGAGCTAGATCTAGGACCCCCCTCAAGTCCAGGCCCAGAGCTCAAATCAATTGTCCAAGCCATAACGAAGGCAGAGTGACTGAGAATTTAGTCTAGGGCACAAAAATTATGGAGACACAAACACTTGAAATAATTTAAAAGTATTGTGCAAATTGTAAAGACCTTTCACCCTTTATGAAGTGTATTAGAAATGAGCCCTGGGTATCTGTGCAGCCTCCAAGTCATAGATCCTGCTCACTGTACCCTCTGCCACAAATAGCCAGATCTCCTGGAACTGGCACAAAACTCCTGCTGTGCTTGTTACCTGGAATCTTCCACTTACATGTCTTGTCCTCTGCTTGCCTGAATCGTTTTGAAACTTGATGAATCCCTTGGACACAATGCCTTGGACATCTAGCTGCCTTTGCTGATACCAGCCTCCTCTGCCTTGCGACATCCTCAGTCTCAGTGTTGCTACCACTCTTAACAGCCCTTACTCCTGAGCTCGCTCTAGTTACACTGCGTTAGTATGTGTTGTAGTAGAATTTGACTTGGTAAGAATTAGTGAGTTAACCTAAAATGTGGGCAAAGCAGAGGAAGGTAGAAGAAGCTAACCTGACTTGCTATTTTCAAATAACCCACAAATCATAAAAAAGATATTTAGTTACTCACCTGATCAAAAGCCTTCCATGACTCCACTGGCCTCTAGGGTAAGGTTCTAATTCTTCATTCTAGCAACCAAAGCTCTGCACAATGGCCTCTACTTACCTTCCCAACCTCAACCTCCATTACTTCGCTATACAAACCTTCTGCGAGATCCTTGAGAGTAGAGGCTTTCTCTTATTTATTAATAGCCTGCCACCTTGAATTGTATCTGGCACATCGTGGTGCTCAGTACATAACAGCTAAAAGTTGAGTTCTTTACTCTGTGCTAAGCATGTGAAACAAGAAGTGCTTTACAACCATCATCTCATTTTACAGGCATCATCTCATGTAATTCCACAACTTTATGAGATAGATACTATATTAATATTCCTAAGGACACTATTCTAGGTAAATGGTAGAGCCAGGACTTGAATCCAGATCTTTCTAGTCCCAGAGCTTGTGCCCTTAATAATTGCACATTGCTTCAATGGTGCTTGTGGAATAAATTCTTGAGTCAGACTGTACTCTTCATTGTTTCCCTAACACAACTGACCTCACCTCAGCTTATGTGTCTTTACAAATACCCTTTCCCTCACCTGAAAGACTTTCCCACAGCTTCTAGGTCATCAGTCACTCCTCTGTACTTAGGTTGTACCAATGCTGAACACGGCTGCTCTGACACCCGACAAGTATTTCCTTGTAGTTCTTTTATGAAATCCACAACTAGACTCAAAGCCCTTGGAGGGCAGGATCCATGTCTCTCATTACTTCGTATTCTCAGTCTCAAGCACCAAGTGTAGACACTCAAGCAATTCAGGCTCTGCACAATGGTCTCTACCTACCTTTCCAACCTCAACTTCCATTACTCTGCTATACAAACTTTCTGTGAGATCCTTGAGGGCAGAGGCTCTCTTTTATTTATTAGTAGTCTGCCACCTTGAATTGTATCTGGCATGATGATGATGATGGCTTAAATGGAGACAAAAAATAAACTGAAATTATGTTCATGAGTAATTACAATTGACAATAGACCTATACAACATAAAGATATATCAAAACAGTCCTTTTATGTGCAAATATTAGTTACTGGGATAGAAATGGAAAACAGCGACGAAATAGGTAGTTATCATCATAAGCATCATTCTTACAAGTAAATCTGCCTCAGAGGTTGAATTATCCTGTTATGTCCATCGTCTGAGACCAACCTATGGGAACTCCCAGAAATCAGAAATGATCTGCTTAGGCTAGACATAATTATTTTGCATTTATGGAGTAATTTATATTTATAAAACTGCTTTACAATGATTTTAGTGTTCCCTGGAGAGCAAACAAGACTGAGCAGGAAACCTGGGAGGATCTTCAAAGGCTTCCTGATGACCAGGGACTGTCTATGGTAGGAAATCTTTGGTTAAACTCTATGCAGATCTCTTTTTCTCAAGAGAGGATCAGATTTCATTGATCTCCATGTTCCAGAGCTGTTCATGAACCCTGCTGCTCTGGATGTGTGACAGCTATTTATTTCTCAGGGAAAAGGGAACTAAATTAAGCATCTTTATTTTACTCTTCTTGGCTAGAAAAATCTAATGCTATATTGGAACAGGTTAACGGTCCACTAAATAATATTCAGAGCCCTGAGTTATAAACCAAGGGAGGCCCATGTGAAATTCAAAGTTATGAATTCTTTACTGACACTTGTAGGTGATTACCTCTGCTGGAGTTTTAATCTGGGGGTTTTACAGACTATGAGATCAGCTATGTTGCTCCATTAAAAATAAAAAAACTATACTATACTAGACACACACACACACACACACACACACACACATATATATATATATATATA
>NW_004443987.1:1711176-1719186 GCF_000243295.1 Trichechus manatus latirostris
GTTGTTGTTGTTAGGTGCTGTTGAGTTGATGTTAGACCCATAGTGACCCTATGTGACAGAGTAGAACTGCCCCATAGAGTTTTCTTGGCTTAATCTTTACAGGTCTTTTTCCTGAAGAGCCACTTGGTGGGTTCGAACCACCAACCTTTTGGTTAGTAGCCAAGCATTTAACCATTGTGGCACTAGGGCCTGTTCTCTCTCTCTCTCTAGGTATATATATATATTATATATATATAATAAAATGACATAACTCTCTACTCTCTTTACATTAGGAAGAGGGGTCTGGGGAAGATATCTTCATATAGGCTGACATTGAAGAGACATTGTCTATCTTAATTTTTGTTTTTTTATCAGATTGCCCTGATCTCTGCTGTGGAGCATGCAATTTGATTACCTTGCTAGGGTTCACTTATATTTCATGCAGGGCCAAATTAAGGCATGTGAGGGCCCTAAGCACTGATAATCTGTGGTACCTCCTGCCCTGCTTACTCACACATTTGAACGGGATATGTGAGTCATATATATACATGTATATATATGTGTGTGTGTGTGTGTGTGTGTGTGTTAGCTATTCATGATGTAATTTCTTTTTAAATGCAACTGTAATATTAGTGATTGAATGCAAAAGTGTGTCCTGTCTGCTTGGCATCTATGGGTTTTTACTTTGGACAACTGGTGCCCCTGTTTCGTTGATACCCTAAGTACGTGCTTACCTTGCTTATTGGGTAATCTGTCCCTGATTGCATGACTAACAAAATTATTAATAGCTATAAAATTATTCAAGTCCTTAAAGACAGTCACTATGCTTCTCTCAGTGGTCTCTCACAGAAGCAAATTCTAGGCTGATGAGAAGTCTCACACCGATTTTAATTTTAAATGTATTTTCCATTAATTTAATTAAACCCACTCTTGCTCCCTTGCAATGGCACCAAGAATCAGAAGGGCTTGCCTATCTCTCCCACCACATCCTCCATGGATGAAAGAAATCAGGCTTGCCCTTTCTCACTTCTCATCTTCAGGCTGAGTCTGTCTTTTCCACTTTACCGTTTCTTCCTGAATGACCCTGCTCTTGACCCAGGGCATGCAAGCTGAGAGCTGGGTGGGGGTGGAGTGCGGGGAGGATGTTCTGGAGCTTAGCAGATGGATCCCAAGAGCACAATGGCTTACCAGCCCTCCTGTGATTGTTGCCAAAACGCCTTCCTGTTTTCAAAAGTGTCTCGCCCCCTGCTCCTTTGTTTTGCTCTGCTAGGAGACTGCAGTTCTGATTTTGCTACAGATCAAATCTGCTGTTTCATGGAAATGCAGCTGCTTTTTTTGGTGGGTGGCTTGAAAGAGGGGATTTTTCTACCCTCTCTTCTCAACCTCCTCTTTCCCCCTACCCCCATGTGAACTCCACTGGCTGGCTCATCATCTCACGAAGCATTGATTTTAGAACCTGACTATTTGCTTTTGATTGTTTGGCTGGGGCTGCAACGAAGTCATTGATGGATCTCATTTTGAGCTATCATCCTGTCCACTCTTTTCGGTCAGCCTTCCAGAACTGATTGCCTGTTCTCCCAAATGAAACCGCACAGCCAGACAGGGAGGTTTTCTCAAGTCCCACCATTTCCCAGGGCAGGGAACACACAGAGCTGCAGAGGGCCTCAAGCTGGGCCCACTCCGCTCTAGACTGTTGGTTCTCTCACTAACCCATCATTAGGCTCGAGACTTAATTTGATCGCTGCTGCCTAGGCTGTTATCCTTGAGTGGATATTGCCTGGTACTGATGTCGCTGCATTTTGTGATCTTTGCTGAAAGAGACCAGCCAAGCTCAGCCCAGCTGGTGTCTCCGGTGATACAGGACACTCTCTTTCCCTACCCCTCCCAACTCCCAGCTTTTGGAATAAAGGTCATTGGTCCTCTATGGCCATTCTGGCCCCAGCTGGAGACAACAGACAGAAATTAATATGCTTCCCCCCACCAAGTCTAGTGCACCAATATGCAAACTCTTGGATCCCAAATTGGGATGCTTTCCCAGCTGCCAAGTCATTGTTTTCTGCTCATTCAAAAAAGGTGTATAACTTTCCTGCTGCTAAAATGATTTTTCTGTCACTTCTGTTCTATCTGTCCCCTTTGTGGTGCTCTCTCTGCCTCCTTCTGGGATCTCCCTCTTTCAGTTTACTCTGCACTGCCCCAGGGCTTGTCAACCTGAACAGATATCGTGCGTTGTGCTGTTAGTGTCATACGTGACATGCCTTTGGTACTTACAATGCTAGCCTAGGTAAGGTAACTGCAGCTGTCAAACCAGCAGTTCATGTTTATTAGTGTTCTTTCTTTCCTTCTTAAGTTGACATTATCCAACTAGTAAGTTTCCTGGTTCAGTGAAAAATCAGTTGGTGGAGCAGCTGGAACTCCCAGGGAACTATACAAGGCCTCTCCTGAGTTCTGGAAGAAGCTTTGGAGCAATCAAGAGAAAACCTAGGTCCAGCCTGGTCACCTAGAACTAAAGAGTACAACAGGTCTAATATCCTCGCTGAGATCATCTTTTGTCCAAGATACCTAGAGAAGCCTAGAAAGTTAGTTCATCAGATCAACTTTTCTGTTCCTCTTCTCACCAGAACTTTGGCTATTGTTGTTCATTTAAACTTCATGCAACAGGGACCTGTACTGTGGAGTTCACACACTCATTCGACTTCCATCACCATATATCTCAAAATTTTGAATGATCTGGTTTGTTTTTTCCAGTCTTGTGGACCTCTCCAAAAAGAACTCAGCCTCATATAAGACAAGGCAGTCATATATATACATATATATATATATATATATACACACATATACATATAAAACCAAAACTTGTTGCCATTGAGTCGATTCCAACTCATAGCCACCCTATAGGACAGAGTAGAACTGCCCCATAGGGTTTCCAAGGGGCTTCTGGTGGATTTCAACTGCCGACCTTTTGTTTTGCAGCCGAGCTCTTAACCACTGCACTACCAGGGTTCATATATATATATATATATATTATATATATATATAATAGGTCAGGGATCTTTCAGCACTCTCAAACCATTCCTTTCAGGGATATTTCCACCTCTTTTCCTGCCCCTCCTGAGCCACTCCAGAAACAACAGAAGAGATAGTGAAAGAAGTCTAGACTGGGAATCAAAAGCCAAGCCCCTGTCTGGAGCTATGTTCTGAGGGAGTTACACATGGTATAAGGAGTCCCTCTGATCCACCTATTAAGTCCTAGCATTAGATTTTGGAGGGAGCAGTGAAAAAAAAAAAAAGGTTGGTCTAAAAGAAGGTATTCCTAGTCGGTTCATTTTCAATTACGTCCTTATTTTTAACATTGGACTCATATTTCAATTAGATTTTCAGGTCTTTAATTTGCTGATTGTTGTTTTCAAGTCGTCAAGAAGGATTTTCCTCTAGGGGGCTGTGGAATGTCCCTCTGCCCCTCCTCTTTGGGATGAGAGAGACATTAGTGGGAAGGCTGGGCCTGATTTGATCAGAGTGCCTTTGAAGGGAGAGCTTTCTGTTTTCAAAGGTGGTGGTGGTGGGGAGCAGTAACAGTTGGCATGAGGTTGCACTTAGCAAAACAGCATTTGGGATCCACTTGGAGAGAATTCACATGAAAAGTTTGAGGCAATAGTGCTGTGAGCCCAAATGGTGCTGTCAGAACATCACAGGTAATCACTGCAGGATAGTACAGAAGGTGTTAGAGAGCAGTGTCATTTATTGAAATGTATCTGCTGATTTAGCCTTTGTGAATTAAATGGTCTCCATGATGTGTGTTTATTTAGGGATAGTTAACGAGTTTGGCAGCAGCAGGGGCTTTGTCCTATGGGTAGTGAGGGGATAAGGCATAGACAGAGGTTGGATGTAACTTGTTCAGGGATGCTGGACTTGTCAAAATGGGAAGGCTTGGAGTAATTAATAACTTTCTCAGACTCTTTTTCATCACTGTCCCCCACTTCTCTTGTGTTTCTTGGAAAAGATAGGTGTCAGGGCCATGGTAAACAATTATAGCACTTAAGGAACACTTTCTCTACTCATTATTTATCTGATGCAGCTCCCTGGCTGCCACCATTATCCTCTGTCACAGGATGGGAAAGAGGGTAGGGTTGGGAGGAAGAGAGAGGAGGAAGTGCAAGGGACCTCAAAGACTTTCCTTGGCCTCCTTTGCTAGTCTTCCTGGTGCTTCAGAGGAGTTAGAAACAGCATCCAGGATGGTGGAAATTGCACCCCACCCCTGCCCAGCAGGTCCACATCCCTGGCTGCTGCTCTTAATGCCTTTCCTTGTCATGCCTGGGACAGAGGGGTGGGGGACTAGATAGAATTTGGGTAGAAGGGATAAGAATTTCAGGAAGCTGTCAACATGATATACCCCATCCTACTTCCTCCTCTAGCAAAATTTGTAGCACATAGAATTTCATGCCGCTATTAAATTAATCAACTGAATTTTTAACTTCACAAGGGCAAGGGCCATCTTTAAAAAATTCTCAGTCCCTAGCACAATGCTGGGCCCACAGCCAGCACTTGTTGATTTCACAAAGGAAGTGGTTGAGTTTTGTGTAATGAGGCCATCCTGCCAAGTCATTGAACGGCTCTGCAGCTCCACTTTCACATTTGCAAAGAATCTTTACCTCCCAGGGGTATTGAAAAGATGAAATAAGATGATAACTTTAATAATGACACTTTTCAGTTGTGTACTTTTGCCTCCATTTTCATTCTTTGCCTCTCTTTTCATTGGTTACTCTAGGCATTGTAACCTAAGTAAGGAGATCAGACTTGCTGGCAGGCAAAGTTTGATTACTTTGGCTATTTTTTAAGTCAAGCTTTTTCTTTCTAAGAGAACTTCCTTAGGATGTTGGTCATATGTATCAGTTGAGTGGAAAGGATGCCCATGAGATGCAACAGAAGCCAAGCTAGAAGACCACCCATTTGTCTGCAGGAAGGCAGAGAGAAGGGAGGGAAGGGGGAGGGAGGAGAGGGAAGGGAAAAAGAAGGGAGGAAAGGGGAAAAGGAAGGGAGAGAAAGGGAGGGACGGGGAGGGTAGACAGGGGGAGGGTAGCTAGGGGAGGAGGGAATAGCCTTCAAAATCCTTCCTTCTCCTCTTCTCCCCTCCCTTTCCCTTTCCTCTCGTTTCCTCTCCTCTGTCCCTCTTATCCTGGCCTCTAAACTCCTACCATCAATTTTAACCTTTCTGAACAAAACCTTTTACCTTTTACCAAAACTTTTTACCTTATCCTTATTGGGGCAGCAAGAATCACCCTCACACATTGGCTTGATTTAAAAGTAAGGATTTCTCCTTTTCCTTCTCTTTCTCCTCCTCCTTCAATTGCCATTCAGTATTATTTTAGTGGCTTGGCTGAAATTTTAAAGACAAAAAAAAAAGTTTGCCAGTTTTGATTGTGGCCTCAGTGGCCAAAGAAGCTGCCTTGGCTCAGAGGGCCGCCCCAGGCGCCTTAGCACTGTATTGGTGCCTGGGGCCCAGTGTTCCTCGGCAGCAGTTGGATCAAAAATACCGAGGACGGTCACTAGATGTCCCTCTTGTGTCTCTAAAGAGGCTGAGGAGGTGGTGCTCTCTACAGGATCGAAGTAAATGGAAGCTAAAACGGTAAGAACTTTCTTTTTGTTTTTATTATCTACACGCAGAACGGTTTTATTTATTTAGTTAATAAATTTCTGATCATGAAGGTGTTTTCGGCCACTCATTTAGTCAAAAGGATTGTTGGAGTATAATGATCAAGTGTGCCTACTAGAAATAAAACAGATTCTGAGAGCAAACGGTGTTCAAATTATCTGTAGAAATGGACTGGGGGATGGAAGAGTTTTTTTTTTTTTTTTTGGAGAGGGGCAACTGTCATTTTGAGCTTGGGGTTAGGGGGTGATGGGAAAGAAGGAAAGCAGAGGCATCCACCCCTGTCTCCCGCACAACCCGATTTCCATAAAAGCGGTTTGGTAGCTGGAAGTACTTGGGTGCTCCTCCTGAAAAGGAGGGGCGCCTGGAGTGTGAGCAGCGAGCAGGAAGCAGGGGCAGGAAGCAGGGAACTCAGTGCCTTCTCCTTAGCGAAAAGCGTTTATCTTTGCAAATGCAGAACATGTCTTTACAATGTGATTGCAATTACAAAGGTAATGACATTGTACATGAATTGAATTCTCCTATTTATCTCTAAAAGACAGTAGAATATAGACATTCTATTAGCACTCCCCAAGGTAAGAGGTCCGCAGCCTTCTTATCTTGTTGTGTGCATCTTTTCAGATGCCACGGCAATGTTAATCATTTTACCTGAGTAATTCTTCCATTTCTCCTTACCTGGGGGATTGTTAATGGTCGAGATTACTTCTCAGACTCTTTGCTCAGGCTCAATCAAGCCGTGGAGGCGCCAGTTTACTTTTATTGATCAGCGGGTTCCTGACAGCCTTCGCCACAAGGAAGCAGCATCATCCTTTTTTAACTTAAAGGGGAACAGATCGCCTTAAAGTTTACAGCTAAAAGCTTCTAAGCATAGCATGCAAACATTTTAGCATGCTGCTAATTGTTCTGTTGAAATAGTCCAACAATATTTTAGAAAGCTGCCAAACGCCGAACTTACATCCCGTGATCAGATAGCAAACCCATTTTGAATGCCTTCTTAGGTCTTTTTAATTAAACCAAGATGCACTTCATTCCCACTCGGTGACATCAAAGGTAAATAACCGTGATAAATCAAATGGAGCCCTTTCTTTGCGCCGAGCCCGCGAGGTACGCCCGCGCTGCCTGCCATGTTGTCACTCTCCCTCACTACTTGCCCATTTTTCCAACGGTGTCTGCAGGAAAGCATGCGGGCCACGGGGCTTCCTCGAGCCCCAGCTCTGCCGTCCCCCAGCAGTACTTATTGTCCAAAATTAAAAGCTACTTATTGCAGATGCCTCGCTTTTCTCCCTGATGTTCTGGGCTGAACTGCCTCCTAATGCGAAAGAGTGAAAACGACCCCCATGCAGGGATCGGACGAAGCTCCGGCGCCCTCCCCTTGTCTTCCCCTGCCACATTTTTGGGATCAAAACCTCACACCCTAAATAATTCTTTCCTGTAGGAGGAAGCTGTCTCCTCGCCCCCCCCCCCCCCCCCGCCAAGGTAAGGGCTGTTAAACTAGCTCCTCTTGGGAGGAGAAATATTTTTAAAAGCACATGGATTGCTCTCTGTCAGAAGATGGCAATTTTGAAAAACCCATTATGTGTCCAAGTGTTTTTTATTTTTCCCCTTTTCTTGTTTCATGTCTTTTAAAGGACAAAATTGAGTCTCATTTTAAGCCCACAGGCCTGGGACAATGTGACCGGCCTAATTATATGAGTTTGCTCACCCAAGACTCACAAATATCCGAGGCCACTCACTCACAGGAGAGGTTTACTCTTCCTAGAATTGTGAATTCAGAATCGCTTTCCCCACCCCCAATCTATAGAAAAAAAAAAAAAAAAACTTGTTCAGCGGGGTGCTTTTGATTCATCCCGCCAGTGACCTTAATTAAGAGCCTCAGACAGGGCGGGGAGGAGTTCCCCTCTGTTCCCAGGGCGCCTGCAGTCCGGAAGGCAGGCCGAGCTTGAAGTCAGCCCTGGCCACGCCGGCCTCCTGCTTCCCAGCACTGGCACTCATTGCCGCCGCCGCCGCCGCGGAGCAGAGCCGGCAGGCCCCTGGGACCGAGGCCCCACGGGAAGGTTGGGGAGCCCCGCACACCGGCGCCGGCTTCTAGCTGCCGGAGACCTACACTGACGGCGCGCCCACCCCGCAGCTCCCGCAAGGCTCCGGCTCTCCTGGGGTGGCGCGGCGTGGCGTGGCGCGGTGGTGTCGGCTCCACCAGCTCCTCTTAAACGTACAGTTTATTTATAGGGAGCTAAATTCTCCAACAGAGTGGGGTGAGGAACAACGAAATTGGTCCAGCCCCCTCCGCGGCTCAGTCCCTGCACCACTGAGCCCATTTGATTAATAAGCAACAGCCAAGAGCGAATCGAACCCGGCCAGGGATCCTGCTCGGTGTGCGTGTGTGTGTG
>NW_004443987.1:1719286-1721324 GCF_000243295.1 Trichechus manatus latirostris
GGCGTCTGCCCCGGGGGGAGGGACGGGGATGACGGTCCGGGAGGATGGTGGCCGGGGCTCTCAGCTGGTCTGAAGGCATACCAGCCCGGAGCTGGACGACTGACCACCTCGGGGGCGCTTTCTCCTTCTCTTCCTTCCACTACCCGAGAAAAGAGGAAGACTGAGAAACAGACAGACGGTCCAACCCAGGGAGAAGAGACAAAGAGCGAGCGAATATGAATATTACATTCAAGATATGAAGATTTGTGAGGGAGATAAACACGCTGAGAATCAAATTCTCATCTTTACTGCCATCTCTGCAAACCCGAGAGGCGCGCAGTTCCCGGGCAGGCTCAGTCTCAGCGCCAGCACGCCCCCCTCACCCCCCACCTCACGGTTCCTCCTGCCCTCATGCCTCCGCCTGACCCGCACGCCCTGCCTCCCTGCACCTCGGCTGCGGCTCCCCGGCCGGCCGGGGTACCACTCCGCCCAGCTGGTGTGTAAGTTTCGGGCTGGCCCCGCCCCGCCCCGCCCCCCGCGCCTTGGCCCCGCCCCAAGCCCGGAGCCCGCTGGGCGGCGCGCTGATTGGCCAGCGCCTGGCGTAGCCGGGCTCGGCAGCTCAGGCTCTCTCTGGCTCTCACCAGACTCCACGGCCAGTAGTTTGCAGCATCGGGAGGAGCAGCAGCAGCAGTAGCGGCGGCGGCGGCAGCGGGTGCAGGGGGGAGACGGACGAGCGGGCGCAGACGGCAGCACAGCTCCCGCGCACCATGCCCGGCTTGCCCGGGGGGCACTGGCACCCTCATCCCTAGCCCCGCGCGGGCCCCTGGCGCGTTGCTCTCTGAGGCATTCCGGCTGTGCGGATTCATCCGAGATCCGAAACCTCCCACCCCAAACCCATCGCCTCCTGCTCGCTCACACTCCACACACCACACACTCACTCTCCCTCTCTCTCACACATTCACACACAGCCCAACACAGAGAGAGCGAGGCAGACCTCCAGAGTGCGCGAGCGCCCGGGAGGGAGGGAGCCCAGCGCAGCGCGGCCAGCGCCTCTCCGGGAGGATGGAATCAAGACGCTCCTGCAAGTAAACTTTGGCGGCGACGTAATCGCCGACCGCGGCAGCTGCTGAGTGGGACCCCGGCGACATGCGACTGAGCTAAGAGGGCTTCTTCCCGCGGCGGTGGTGGCTGAGGCGGCCCTCGGAGCAACACCCCAGCCCAGACCGAGGGAGGAGGAGAAGCCCCCGGTACCCGCGGCGGCGGCCCCGCCTCTCCTGGCCGGTACTGTTGTCGCTTCCCCCTCCCTTCTTCCCCATTCCCCGCCCCTCGGGCTATTGGAAAGATTAGGACTTTGATTTTCTTGGACAAATTGCCATCGCCCGGTTTTCACAAACTTGACGTGGAGGCTCGGGCTGCGTTGGTAACTGATTTCAGAGACGCAAACGCCTGCTGCCCGTCAACTGCTCTGTCGGGGGGACTTCTCGCCCACCTCGGATCTTGGACAGACACGCACCTAAAGCCCCTCTAAGCCAACCTCAGCGCGAGGGAGCGCTCTCTCGCCTCGGCAGCCTGTATCCCCTCCCCCCTTCTCTGCCGGCCCCAGGACCGTCATCCCGCTCAGCCGGATCCCGGGGCGCCCGCGGGGCTTGCCAGCAATTCAGGCTCCCGCCTGCGACCCCCCTGCTCCCCAACAGGCCTCGGAGAGACCAACGTGGCCCCCCTGGACCCCGGAGGGCGCGTTACAGGCGGGTCCTCTCTCCGCAGTGAGCCGGGAGTGCTGGGGGGAGGTCCTTGCGCATGCCAGGTGCACATACAACGTGCTCGCCAGCCCCGGTGCCCGCGCGCCGCGGCGGGCCAGGCAGTGTCTGAGAGGCTGCGCCCTCACCACCCTCCCCGCCTTCGCCCCAAGTGCTGTCCGGACTCCGCCGCGCGTCGCCCGGACCTCGCAGACGCGGCCCGATCAGCAGCCCTGAGCCGCTGCGGCCAGTCGCGCCTGGCTAACTTTGAAGGGGGAAAACTGAGTAGCCGGGCTGGAGGGAGGGGGCTCGGGGCCGCGCGG
>NW_004443987.1:1721497-1741827 GCF_000243295.1 Trichechus manatus latirostris
CTCCTCCCGCGGCCTCCGGGGCCCCGGGACGCGCGCAACAGGCGGCCCGAGCCGGCGGGAAGCTGGAGCGCCGGCGGCGTCGGTCTCGGAGGGGTGTGGAGGGGCGAGGCCAGGCAGAGCCCCGCGCAGCCATGGAGTCACTCCTGCTGCCGGTGTTGCTGCTGTTGGCGGTACTGTGGACGCAGGCGGCCGCCCTCATTAACCTCAAGTACTCGGTAGAGGAGGAGCAGCGCGCCGGGACGGTGATCGCCAACGTGGCCAAGGACGCGCGCGAGGCAGGCTTTGCGCTGGACCCACGGCAGGCCTCTGCCTTCCGCGTGGTGTCCAACTCGGCTCCGCACCTGGTGGACATCAACCCCAGCTCCGGCCTGCTGGTCACCAAGCAGAAGATCGACCGCGACCTGCTGTGCCGCCAGAGCCCCAAGTGCATCATCTCGCTCGAGGTCATGTCCAGCTCTATGGAGATCTGCGTGATTAAAGTGGAGATCAAGGACCTGAATGACAACGCGCCCAGTTTCCCAGCGGCACAGATCGAGTTGGAAATCTCAGAGGCGGCTAGCCCCGGCACACGCATCCCGCTGGACAGCGCCTACGACCCGGACTCGGGCAGCTTCGGAGTGCAAACGTATGAGCTCACGCCCAACGAGCTCTTTGGCCTGGAGATCAAGACCCGCGGCGACGGCTCGCGATTTGCCGAACTCGTGGTGGAGAAGAGCTTGGACCGCGAGACTCAGTCGCACTACAGTTTTCGCATCACTGCGCTCGACGGCGGCGACCCGCCGCACCTGGGCACCGTGGGCCTCAGCATCAAGGTGACCGACTCCAATGACAACAACCCGGTGTTTGGCGAGTCCACCTATGCGGTGAGCGTGCCAGAAAACTCGCCTCCCAACACGCCCGTCATCCGCCTCAATGCCAGCGACCCAGATGAGGGCACCAACGGCCAGGTGGTCTACTCCTTCTACGGCTACGTTAACGACCGCACGCGCGAGCTCTTCCAGATCGACCCGCACAGCGGCCTCGTCACGGTCACCGGCGCCCTGGACTACGAAGAGGGCCACGTGTACGAGCTAGACGTGCAGGCCAAGGACCTGGGACCCAACTCCATCCCAGCGCACTGCAAGGTCACCGTCAGCGTGCTAGACACCAACGACAACCCGCCCGTCATCAACCTGCTGTCGGTCAACAGCGAGCTGGTGGAGGTGAGCGAGAGCGCCCCCCCAGGCTACGTGATAGCGCTGGTGCGGGTGTCTGATCGCGACTCTGGCCTCAACGGGCGAGTGCAGTGCCGTTTGCTGGGCAATGTGCCCTTTCGGCTGCAGGAGTACGAAAGCTTCTCCACTATCCTGGTGGACGGACGGCTGGACCGCGAGCAGCACGACCAGTACAACCTGACCATCCAGGCGCGCGACGGCGGCGTGCCCATGCTGCAGAGCGCCAAGTCCTTCACGGTGCGCATCACAGATGAGAACGACAATCACCCTCATTTCTCCAAGCCCTACTATCAGGTCATCGTGCAGGAGAACAACACGCCTGGCGCCTATCTCCTCTCTGTGTCGGCCCGCGACCCCGACTTGGGTCTCAATGGCAGTGTCTCCTATCAGATTGTGCCGTCGCAGGTGCGGGACATGCCTGTCTTCACCTATGTCTCTATCAATCCCAACTCGGGCGACATCTACGCGCTGCGCTCCTTCAACCACGAGCAGACCAAAGCGTTCGAATTCAAGGTGCTGGCCAAGGACGGTGGCCTGCCCTCGCTGCAGAGCAACGCCACCGTGCGGGTCATAATCCTCGACGTCAACGACAATACCCCGGTCATCACGGCCCCGCCCCTGATCAACGGCACAGCCGAGGTCTACATCCCCCGAAACTCCGGCATAGGCTACCTGGTGACCGTTGTCAAAGCAGACGACTACGACGAGGGCGAAAATGGCCGAGTCACCTATGACATGACCGAGGGCGACCGCGGATTCTTTGAAATAGACCAGGTCAACGGCGAAGTCAGAACCACCCGCACCTTCGGCGAGAGCTCCAAGGCTTCCTATGAACTTGTTGTGGTCGCTCACGACCACGGCAAGACCTCGCTTTCCGCCTCTGCGCTCGTCCTAATCTACCTGTCCCCTGCTCTCGACGCCCAAGAATCAATGGGCTCGGTGAACTTGTCCCTGATTTTCATCATCGCCCTGGGCTCCATTGCAGGCATCCTTTTTGTCACTATGATCTTCGTGGCGATTAAGTGCAAGAGAGACAACAAAGAGATCCGGACCTACAACTGCAGGTAGAGCCAACTTTTCTTTCTTTACCTCTTTGTCTTGGATGAATAAGGTGTATGTATCTCTGTCTCCGTGTGAAAATCCCAGTGTTTTTGTTTTCTACTTAAATGAATGCCACATACTTATGGCGCTTCTTTTGGGGAGGGGGGAGTTTGTGGTAGTCCAAGTGGATCAATTCTTTTGATCTGACAATTTGCTGGAAGACGATCATTTACTGTTCCAATGGATTGTGTCATATAATGATGATAAGCAGAAAAGCAATTATTTTAAAATTTGCACAGCTGTCTTCATGAAGTTATGGCAGAAAAAAGTGAGTGAGTGAGAGAGAGAGAGAGAGAGAGAGGGATTGAGATTCATATTTTCAGCAATACCAGCAAGCATCACAACTTGATTTCAGATCACAACAGTGTTTGTAACAGTGTTTGTGGACAGGTACTGAAAGGAGAGGGAGTGCTGGCAGCTGTCCTGTCCAGTTGGAGAGAGGAACTCCAGAGAGAGCCTCGGAGTGGGAGTCTAAGATGGGAAACGGAGTAGGGGGAAGAGAGATCAGGAATGTGTGGGGAAGCAGGTGGTTAGTGTTTTTGACTTTATTCTTGGCTTGCTTTGTATTTAGTCCCCAAACATCTGACTATTAAAGTGCAATTCCACCAGTCGTCTGTATGTTTCCCAGATATCTGATTGGTTGGTGGTGTGGTGAGCAAACATCCCAGTAAGGGAATAGGACTTTGCATCCAGATGTTTGAGTAAAAATCTTCTGGAGTTCATGGCGCTTTTCTCTAATAAGGGACTCTACTGTGGCATTACGATCTGGTCCCTACCAGTGGATGTCACTATGGGCTGTTACGTTACAGTTTCTCTTGAAATGTGTGCAGACTGTGTGTGTGAGAGAGAGAGAGGCAGAGAATGCAGGAATGTGGAAACTCGAATGCCACCTAGTATTAAAAAAAGATTTCCTGATAGCCACATTAGAGGGTCTTGCTGAAGCCCTTCCTTACAATTGGATAGAATAAATAAGTCTAAGTATTTCTAGAATCCGATTTAGGATATACATGTAATTTTTTTTCCAGCAGTGTCTCATCGGAATGGTTGAAAAAAAGTTGTTTCTTTAGTTTGCTGAAAATAAATGATGCTGCTATTTCCAACCAAGGTGTATGTGCTTTCAACACACCTACACATCCAGTGTGTCTTTTGTGCCATCTGTGCTTGCATGTTAATCACTCAAATATGTTCCTGTAGGTCCGATTTGTATTTGACACCATCTGAAATGCATACTTCTGTGAATCAGAGCCCCCTGAATATGTAACAGCGATGCAATTATTGTTTCCCTTTTACTATTCTCTGCGTTACACAAGTTAGTAGACAAATGCTAACCACACATGAATATCAATCAGGTGCTATAAAAGAGCAGCTGCAATGCCTCATAAATGCTTTAATCCTGTTACTAGTGAGATGGCCATGACTTTTCTTTCCTTCAGTACCAAGTCATTTCAGATGGGAGAAATGGAAATTAATATTGCTCTTACCTTTGAAACCTGTGACGGCCAGTGGTGATTTTTACAGGACAAAAATGCGAGGTCTATAAAATTTTATTTATATGGAGATAAGGATAGAGAGGACTCTTTTTAAGCCATTTCCTCAGCGTAGAGTAAATGCATAAGACCCTTTCCTTGATGAAAAAGAAATCCGCTTGAAATAAAGATATTGAAGGCTTTGCCACCTCTTGGTAATGTATGACTGGAAGTGAGAGCTCTTTCCGAGAGCTTGCCAGAGAGATCATTAAACAGAGAGGAGAGCATTTGAATTGGGGAGTGAGGCAGGGGGGAGAGCAAATCTTAGTGCCCTTCAACTTCACCCAAATGTGTATTTTGTAAAGTGCTCTGTTCCCTGTGGTGGTTTGGGATTAGTGAAGTACAGTTTAATTAAATAATTAGCCATACAGAGAGGGCTACACAATGAATGCCTCAGCTGAAAAATTGGACTGGGCATTGCCAAACTTACCCGTTGTGGGTAAACAAAATGATTAGAACTTCCCATTGATTCTGTAAACAGATCAGGAAAAAAAAAACAAAAAACAAAAAACAACCCCAGTCTTAGGGTCTTTGGGATTTTATCTACTCCCAAGCCCCAGTAGCATCAGCTTGCCATCACTGCAAGTTGGCCTGGGCAAGGAGGGAAAGGATGAGGGGAACTCAGTTGCTAAGCTCTAGGTAGATCCTGGAGACAGAGCAAGAATTTGCCTCTATCTATATGCAATTTCCCCATCTGCTCAGACTTTTTGGAAACCTAAAGTTCAGGAGCTTGTCTTTCCATGTGGTTAGGCAGAGGTTTCTTGTTCTCAGCCTCTGCAGAGCCTCTTCCCCAAATGCATTCATTTAGGAAACTTGTGTGATGATCTGCAGTAGCTGCTTGAATTGGGCTTCCGTTTTGTATTCAGACAATTAGCTTTGTCAAGCGAGAATACAGGCACAGTCTTTTCCTTGTAAAAGATCAACCTGTATTATTTATTAATCCTATTGTTGTGCTGATTATTGCCCAGAAATTTAATTTCCAAACAATAAGCTGAATCATTATGTGTAAAGTAATAAATGACTTTGAGAATCTGGCTACATTTTAATGTATTTCTTTTGACAAGTCTCTTAATGCTTGGTGTCTTTGGTGCACGTAACTGGGTCTGTGTCAGTGTTAATTAAAATGAGCTCTTTATGTTCCAGTTGCAGCACAGCTGCTTGTAGGTACAACTGAATGGAGAAGGATGCTGAATGCACTAACCTTTAAATTCCTTTGCAGTAATTGTTTAACCGTCACTTGTCTCCTGGGCTGTTTTATAAAAGGACAAAACAGCAAGTGTCTGCATTGCATCTCAGTTTCTCCCACTAGCGAGGAGCAAGACAAAAAGGCAGAGGAGAAAGTGAGCCTAAGGGGAAAGAGGTAAAAAGGCATTTCCCCTCATTCAAATGGGTTTGGCTATCTGATTTCTCTCTGAGAGGAGGGGATAGGTGGGGAGTAGAAGGGAGCAGGGCTAGGGCAGGGAGAAAGGAGGGTGTGGAAGAGAAGAGCTGAGGCGATGCCAAAGGACTGGGTCTGATCTACCCCAATCCATACTTGATCAGGTCAGTCATAGAGGAAGCTGATTAAGGGTGTTTGCCACATGGCAAATGCCTGGAGGAACTGGCAAGTGGTTTCTTTTTAATTTCCCTCTACCTCCTCTTCTGTTAAATTGGGACTTGCTTCTTATTTCACCCAGGAGTTCCTTTGGGTTCCAAGGAAGCTCCAGATTTGCGCATTTCCATGCTTTTTCTCCCATAGGCTCAACTTTCCCCGTCCCTCAACCCTTGCTATCTGTCCACTCACAATGAGAAATTCCAAAGTATAGAAACTTTTAGTTTTTTGGGGGGTTGGGAGGTTACTATATATTTAATATGAAAACTTTATGGCCCTCAGCTTGTTTTCGCATGTGAAAAGCACAGGGAGAAACCTGACGATGTAATGCGCCAGAATAAGGAGCTGGAGTGGAGATGGGGTGCAGCCCTCTGGGGTGCTTAATGTTTATTAATCAGTGCATGGTTTGGGAGGGCGTTAGCGATTCACGTTGCCTTTTCTGTCACGTAGAATCGCTGAGTACTCCTATGGGCTTCAAAAGAAATCAAGCAAGAAGAAAAAAATCAGTAAGAATGACATTCGCCTGGTACCTCGGGATGTGGAGGAGACAGACAAGATGAATGTTGTCAGTTGCTCCTCCCTGACCTCGTCCCTCAACTATTTCGACTACCACCAGCAGACGCTGCCCCTGGGCTGCCGCCGCTCTGAGAGCACTTTTCTGAATGTGGAGAACCAGAATACCCGCAATACCAGCGCTAACCACATCTACCATCACTCTTTCAACAGCCAGGGCCCCCAGCAGCCAGACCTGATCATCAACGGTGTGCCTCTGCCTGAGGTGGGTGTGCCTAAGTGGCTCTGCGCGGTCCTTCCTGGGCTTCCTCGTTCCTGAGCTGCTCTCTGGACACCATACACCTCCATGCTGGCACAGCCCCTGGCAGGTGTGGGGAGAACATCTCTGCCTAAGGCCACTTCCATGGTCAGAGTTTGCCACCAGTGCTTCTCAGGGCAAAGGGTAACCCAACATATTGGGCCTTTGTAGGGGTGGACATTGGGAGTGGAAGCCCAAGAGGATCTGAGCCCTTGGAAGCCCTGTATAGTATCCTGGCATAAGGCAGATTTGCTCTACCTGTTGCAAATATAAGGAGTCCTGGTGATGCAGTGGTTAAGCACTCGGTTGCTAACTGAAGGGTCTGTGGTTCGAACCCACCAGCTGTTTCGCGGGAGACAGATGTGGCAGTCTGCTTCCGTGAAGATTTACAGCCTTGGAAACCCTATGGGGCAGTTCTACTCTGTCCTATAGGGTCACTATGAGTTGGAATTGACTCGATGGCAATGGGTTTTTTGTGTTGCAAATATAGGTCCCTGGGTGGTACAAACGACTACTAACCAAAAGGTTGGTGGTTCACATCCACCCAGAGGTGCCACGGAAGAAAGGCCTGGTAATCTACTTCCATAAGATTACAGCCATTGCAAACCCATAGAGTAGAAGTTCTATTCTGAAACACGTGGAGTCACAGTGAGTCGGGATCAACTCTACGGCAATGGGTTTCGTTTTGGTTTGGTTGTAAATATGGCATGCTTGCTAGTCAGTGGTACCAGTGTGTCAGTCACAGTGACTTATAAAGAGTCAAGTAGTGTTGAAAATGGATGAAACCCACCAATGGTCAGGGAACAGTTTCTAGGGAGAGTAATTCAGCCTCCTAAAAATCCCCTTTTGCGTTTTCTTTGGTCATACCAATGTTTTCTAGCATCCTGCCCAGATTATGAATGGACCAGTTAAGGAGAGGCAAGCGAAAACAAACAAACAAACAAACAAAAAACAGAACAAAAACGCTTTGCCATTTCTTAGCAGTTCTGGTGATAACACTTGAAAGATGAGAAGGTCGAAACTCACTAATAATGAAAATTTCAGGAATTAATTATGCATTTGAGTTAGCTCTGTTTAATTTTACTGGGAATGAGTGTTTTCAAATGGAAGCATATTTTTATTTTAAAACACTATGAGTTCAAATGTTTGCTGGCCTTGAAATATTTCAGGATAGTAGGGTGGTATATATGGATGATGGCAGGTGGGTGGCGGCTGGGTGGAAGACTGTAAATAAAAGTTCTTAAGTTGATTTCATTTTTCCATGAATTGCTTAAGTTCCTCTTTGGTTGGACATCTGATGCACTGGGAAGTGTATGTCCTCTTTCAGGCACACTTGGAGAGCATGTCCACATCCTTACTACCATTGCTGTGGTTGGTTCTCACTATCAGGTATCTTGATAGATTGCCCTCAGAAGATGATGAAACTAAAGTCCAGAGATGCTAAGTGTCTTATTCAGAGTCCCAGAGCAGGTCAGCAAAAGAGGGAGGACTCTCACAGGGCTGTACGCTTCCTGGTGAGCGTGTTTTAGGTCTACCTTCCTGTCTTAGGAATAATTTAGCCTGACATACCCAGGCAATGATGCATATGAAATGGGCTTATAGTATTGACATTAATTTTATAGGGCAAAGAGTTTTTAGTACCACTTACATCAGTTGCTATTCTGGGTCCCTGAAAAATAATTCCCACCAGAATTTATAGGACCAAACGGCAGTGCTTTTAATGAGAAACTGATAATATTCCGCTAGCAACAAAATCACCAATATTTTCAATCCATAAATTTATAAATAACAATATTGAAAGTCATAGAGACCCTAGAGGACAGAGTAGAACTCCCCCATGGGGTATCCAAGGAGTGGCTAGTGGATTTGAACTGCCGACCTTTTGGTTAGCAGCCAGTCTCTTAACCACTGCGCCACCAGGGCTCCAGTAGTGCGCTAGGTAGGCACAATTGTAATTATTCATGTCAGTGAATACTACTAGGAAATAGAACACAGACTACTGGAGAGGCAGAGGTAGTAACGTGTAGTGGAATAAGATAGACTATGATTTTGAATCCTGGTTTCACCTCTTGCTATGGAACCTCTCTGAGTCTGTTTTCCTCATCTATAAAATGGGCACATCTACCATGCAAGTTTGTTCCAAGAAATATGACATTGTGTAATGTAAAGGGTCTGACTCAGAGGCACCCCACAAATGGTAGATATCTGCACTAGACAACAACTGGAGAATCGCTGTTGTAATGGCCTGCACACCTGAGTGTGTCTCCCTCGGCACTTATAACCGAAGAGGAATTTAGGCTGATTCTATAAAGATAAGACCTACAAAGTGGCATGGCTAGACTATTCATATTGGCCATTTAAACAATGAAGGTGAAAGATGCCAAGGTTGTGGGTTCATTTTCTGAGAGTGCTGTTGGTTGTGGAGCTGGACAAAAGGTTGAATCCTACGGGCTTGATGATCATTTATGCAATCAATTCAAGACACCAGAGAAATGAGAGTCATGGTGTCTGTGGAATACTTAGAGGGGGCACGAGATATATGACTGTGTCTGCATGGCTTTCCTAAGGTTTCGGTGTCCTTTCTGAGATTCCCCTATGGGCACAATGAAATAAAGTATTGCTTCAATTTTTTAGAATAGCCATTCGAAGTTTCAGTTCTGATCCTGTCCCTGACTCACAAAGCCAGATACCGTCCTTGTTTAACAAAATCACACAGATCTAGTGTGTAGAGCTAGTCAGGGCCAAGGCAGCATATCGGGGCGAGGTTAAGTGTGTATTTCCAATATGGAGTCCTGGAGACGAACCCATTCAGAAAGGGGAGAGGCCCACTCACAGCAGAGAATGTATCAGGCCATTTAACCTGTATCTGCCACAAAGTCCTGCATGTGAAAAATGACAGTTCTCCATTTCTTCCATACCAGAGGCCCCTGAACGTGTACTGGGTAGAATACTTAGGTACTGTGAAATCTACAGAAGAGCAGAAATGATTGATTCATTCATTCAGCTAACATCCTCAACATTTGTAAGGTGCCTACTCTTTATTAAGGCACTTTTCTCAGCGCTGGTGTTAGAGAGGTGAAAAAGACAGTCTCTATCTCAAGGAATGCACATTCCAGTGGGGGAAACAAGCAGGTAAACAGGAGATTTGCAATATGGAGTTATAAACGCTACTACAGGCTGCGATGGGGCATTCTGCATTCCTAGGATGGTAATATCTTGGTATATTTCCTATCTTTTCATTTTTCTCATTAATTAATTCATTCATTTGAGAAACCAACACTTGATAAACAATCATAACACAAAGTGGCAGGTGCTATAATGTGGTAAATACATGATTCTGTGGACATTTCTCTATTACATTTAGTTATGTCACTTATACTTTTCTTTATATTGTTTCATTAAACCAGTCATTTAGTCATTCACTAGCAGTCAATCCACTAGCATTTATTGTGCACTTAGAATGTGCCAGACACTGTGCTACTTGCTGGGGATACAAAAATAAAACACTTAATCCTAAACCCTAGGGTAGGGAGCTTATAGGGAGACAGACAAGTAAACAGGTAATTTCAATTCAGGATAACATCTCCTTCCTGAGCATGTGTCTACATTCTTACTCTCCAGGTTAGAACCAAAGGTCACTACATGTTAAGTTCCTCTGCAGGGCTACTTTGTGAGAAATATACTGCCTTCATTAGCTGTAGAGTCAGTTACAGGGCTTACCTGCAGTGCCATTATAGAGGAGTCAGAACCGCTGTACTCATTGTGTGCTACTTCTACCCCAGCATACTTTGTAATTTATCTGCATGGCGTTATTCAAATCAAGGCTTTGAACTGGTTCGGTCCGGCTTGAACCCCTGCTGAGAATTTGCATTTCCACTCTAGATATACTGAATCAGAATCTATAGTTTAACAAGATCCCCAGGTGATTCTTATGTATAATCCATTTCAAGAACTCTACTAGGGATTCTCAGAATTGGTCCCTAACCAGCACCATTAACATTGCCTGGAACTTGTTAGAAATGCAAATTCTCAGTGGGGGTTCGAACTCAACAAACCAGATTCGAAACCCTGGTTCAAATCAGTAAGCATTGTTTGAGTACCCGCTATGTGCTCAGCTGTGTGGCAGGTACCATGGGGATTTCAAATAAATATAAGACGCAGCTTCTGCCCTCAAAGAGTTCACAGTCTAGTTGGGGAGCTAGGTTCACCCACATAATGTCACTGGAGAGCAATATAGGATAGTTTCTAATCACATGTTACTTTGTAGGCTCCTTAGTACTCCCTTCTCCTTCTGTGGCAGCCCTGCCATGATTAATATGTAGATTTACTGCTGAGCTTTCAAGATTGGGTGCTAAGTAAGCGGTAACTTTTGTCTCAGTGTGTAAATCTATCCTCGTCTGAACATTGTTGGCCCTAGAAACTAAAAGGAGTATGACGTTAAATATGATTAGGTAGGTAAGGTAAAGGGAATGGAGCACTACTCCAGAGAACTGGAGCTCAGCCTTTAGTATTGTAGAGATAATCTGATAACGTAAAACTGTATATCGTTATTTACTTGTCTTCTGATGTGGATCAGGAAATCAGTGATGTGGATTTTGTGGTTCTGTACACAAATTTGAGGAGGCAAAGTGGAGGATGTCTTTGCTGTTTATGGAAGACTTTTGTAGAATTAGTGATGTCAGGTATGTCTTAAATATATTAAAGTGAAGGGTGAGACTTGCATTCCCTGGCATCCTGGTTTATTTAGTCCATAGACTTAGTGTGTGAGTGAGTGAGTGTGTGTGTGTGAGAGAGAGGAGAGGGCCAGAAGAAAATAGCAGAGAGAGAGGAGAAGAAAGGAGGTTGCAAAAGAAAGAGAATGAAGGGAGAAAGAGAGCAGGCTTGTCAGCTTGCTAAGATTTTTCTTAAAATAGTCCAGATTTTGTTGAGAGGCTCCTTACTATGGCAAATGAATTTTCTTCCTATCTTACAGAGTGGAAGCATGCCTACTGGGTACCTCTGGATGCTGGAAAATGTTATTCCTTTGTACATCACTATTCCTGTGTTACTCTTTTTGTCACCCAGGCCCTGGTTATTGTTAGGAAAGAAAATGCAATTAATTTCCTCAAGTGGGAATGGAGACTTGGGTAGGACCTCTTCCTGTGCCCCTAAGAGGGGTGAAATGGCTCAAACACCTAGTCTCTTTGGTGAGGCATTTTTACTTTTAGTTTTCTGGTGCTGAATGTTTCTGAGCTGACAACTCTGAGTGATAGAGGGCAAGAGCTTCTAGAATTTCAGTCATAGGTGCATAGTATTTATATTTTGATCTCAAACTCAATCCCAATTTCTCTCTTTCCTTTTTCTACTTTTATACAGGGCATTGTAAGGGGTGTGTGGGCGCTACGCTATGGTCGCTCATGCAGCAGTTTTGTAAGTAGCAGGGTAATAGCAGTGGAAGAGTTTTCAGAGCAAGGATATGTGTGGCAGGCCAAATTGAATGCTTCCAATTATCCTTCAGAAAGTCTGAATCCATGGTCATCTTAGTGCAAATAATGAAAGTAAAACATCAGCTAGGCTTTGAAGAAAAAAAGAAGAAAGAAAGCTAAGCATGCTTTGATCCCTAAAACAGAGTTTTAAAGTTAGAGATTTGCAGTGATTTGAGTGAAATTCTGGCCTAAGAATTAGAAAAGCAGCTGCAAACCTATATCAGATGGCAGATTCAGAAATCACTACAAAATGAATACATTTGATGAGATTGGTTTGGATAGCAAGGACATGCCACAAAGCATCACCCCCAATTAAACAAACTCTTTGGTGAGCTTTTTTTTTCTTTTTTTTAATTTAGTTTGCTTATTACGATGGAGGAGTCCCTGGGTGGTGCAAATGGTTAATGCACTTGTCTAGTAACCGAAATGTTGGAGGTTCGAGTCCACCCAGAGGCACCTCTGAAGAAAGGCCTGGTGATCTACTTCCAAAAAATCAGCCATTGAAAACCCTGTGGAGTACAGTTCTATTCTGACACACATGGGGTTGCCATGAATTAGAGTCAGCTCAGTGGCAACTGTTTTTTTTTTTTTTAAAATTACAATGGGGGCTTGGAAGGAATTGTCTTATTCTTAAGGGTCAAAGGTGACCATCAGGCTCAGGAAGAAGCAATGGAAAATGGTGCAGACTGTATTTTTTAAAGCATGCTCACACCAGTTTTCTTAAAAACAAATCACGTGGTAACCAGCAAACATTCTAGGGCCACCCATTGCCCACATTATATCTTACTGGCCCATCTAGCTGAGGCAGTACATTTGCCAACGGGGATCTGCTTGCAAGATGTGTTCCAGAATAAAGTGTTCCTCTGTTGTCTCCATGCAACTGCCGCAGAACTGAGTTAGTTTACATTAGTATTTGCTAATTTATTATTATCATTCCTTATTGGCAATTAACTGGTTACTTTAGAGATCACCTCTCTCCCTATACACCTTCAGTGAAGTTGAGCTCAGCCAGAGCCCTTGCTAATGATCCTGCGATTTTTCTCCCTGGGGGGCTGGAGGCAGGACATTTTCCATAGAGGGCTCTGAGGCTTTGGAATTTCTCTTACCAGAAGACCACTTGTTTTGGGTCCCAGTGGCCACATCTGGTTTTTCTCTGATTGTCAGTCAGACATATAGGGTGGGAGGAGCTGCAGATATCTACCTCCATAACCTTGTCCCAGTCTGTGCTGTGGTTTTGGTATGTTGTGCCCAGAGGCTGAGCTAGGAGTTCAGAGGATTGCTTGTTAGGAATTAGAGGACTAAAAGAGGATAAAGTTACCTCCTGGCAAAGCTGGAGTCCTTCGGTTATGGTGCTGCATCGGAGCTGAGGTGACTGCTTGGAGTTTCAGATGTTGACCCTTCTGCGTGTGTATCTCAGCTTCCAGGGCTTTGGGAGACCAAGCTTGGCTGGATTGAGTGTCTCAGATGTGGGTAAATGAAGCCATTTGTACAAGAGGCCTGAGTGTGAGAGGCGGGAAGCTGGCTCTGGAACGGCCATTTTCCCCTACTGAGGAGGCTTGATTTCTTGATGTGTGACTGGCTGGCCTTTAATGTGAGCCTCATTTACTTCGAACAATTGAGAGGCTTGAAGTGAAAGTCCCAGAGGATCAGTTGTTTGTAAAGAGAAATGCTCTTCAAGTTACATTTCCTCTTTGGCTGTTGTGTAGTTACGAGTGGTTTTTGTGTCGGCTGCATGGCGAGGGTCACTCTGCTTCCAGTGGGTGTATCTGGCTGCTAGTGCCTCCTTGTGTCCCCCCCATCCCCGGGGAATGGTGAGGAAAATACTGCAGCTACCCGAGAACAGCTCCGCCACATCAGGGAGCGTGGGCTCCCATGCAGAAATCTCATTTGTTATCATTCAGCATTTTGCTTAAAATTACTGGCTAGGACTACACAGCATTCCTGGAAGAGATGTTATAAGGGACTAGTATTTCCACTCTACTGTCATGAAAATGGAGTTACAGAACAGGCAAACGACTTGCCCAGGTACACACCATTTAGAATCAAACTAGACTCCATTTTTCTTGACAGTAGGTCCTCTGGTGCAATGTCAAACTGCTTTCTGTCACATAACGTAAAACCTGATTGGGATCCACAGGAGGGCCTTTGAAAGGTAGTTGTGTTTCTGAAAAGCTGTGCATCAAGAACATGTCTTGTAAATTTGACCCCATGTTAACCAAAGTGGTGGCATTCCATATTTAAAGAAACCCTGTGGTGGATTCAGGTCTCTGTGTGGTACAAATGGTTTGTGCTCAACTCCAGCGGCACGTGAAAGAAAGGCCTGATGATCTGCTTCTGTAAATATTACAGATAAGAAAACCCTATGGGACAGTTCTACTCTGTAGCACATGAGGTCGCCATGAGTCGGAATGGACTCAACAGCAATGGGGTTTTTTTGTGTGAGCTTATGGTAAATTCTTTCATAAAGAAAAGAGTCCTTGTGAACGAATCAGCTCCTTACGGATTTCCTTTGTGAGTCTGGATTTTTACACATCTTGTTTGCTTAAAGTGAGGTTCTTTGCACTGGCAAGATTTACAAAACCTTTGAAAGGTAGGCTAATTCATTATTCCCTTGACTAATATCCGGTCGGGAGCCCTGATGGTGCAGTGGTTAAGAGCTCAGCTGCTAACCAAAAGCTCGGCAGTTCAAATCCACCAGCCACTGCTCAGAAACCCTATGGGGCAGTTCTACTCTGTCCTGTAGGGTCTCTATGAGTCGCAACTGACTCGACAGCCCCTAACAGCAACCACAAAGTATCTGGTCCTTGAATTTCACTGTTTAGCTTTCGTGGTTGAATTTCACTCAATTTTTTTTTTAAAAAGAAAAGTTGTAATCATGTAACCTTTCAAATATACAGAGCCCAGGAAAAACAGATACATATCACCCAGATTTAACAAACATTAACATTTTATATTTGCTTCAGATTTAAAAAAATAAATAAAATGGCATAGCTACCCCATTCTCATCCTACTCCTCTCCCTCCAGTTTTTGTAAGCCTCTGGCTGAAAGAACAGAAGCCCACCAAGAATGGTTTCGGTGTTTTTTGTCTTCACCTCTTCAGCTCACTCCTGAATAGAGATGACTCCCAGTTTGCTGTCCCAGGTTCTGAAAGATCCTCCTAAGTCAGTAAGTTGTTTCCAGGATTGGGTAGAGCCTGGAAATTATTTTTGAAAATGAAAGGGCTCTCTTAGACTTTCCTTTAAATTCAGCCTTTGCGGAGGGAGAGAATTACTTTTCAGAAAGAAAAGAAAAATGACAAGGAGCGTGAGACAGACAGATTAACAGACAGACGGGGGTTGCGGGCAGTTATTTTGAGAGTTTTGAGCAGACCATTTGGGTCTGAAGCAGGCAATAAGCTCGGTGTCAAGCCTGTGTTCTTGAGCTCTGTGTTTGTGGACTAACACCAGGGCTTCTTAATGTCAGATGCTTAAGCACTACCTTGATGTGCATAGTCTTCTGATGCTCGATAAAGTCCTTGAGTGCCAGGGTGGCCAGTTTTCAGCTTCTCCCACTGGGTCCCATCTGGCCGCTGTTTTGTGGCAAGCTGCTCTCCCTCACTGCCACTAGCACTGGCCTTGGTGGTCTCTGCTTTCTGGATTACTTTCGCTCTTAAATCTGATTTCCAGAGCATGAAGGGCACCTCTTCTTGGATTGTGTAGTTTACTCTTCTGAACAAAATGGATTCCCTGTGTAAGCTCGCAGGAAGAAAAGTTCAGTCCAAAGGCCAGATCCCTCTTTAAGGGAATGTGTGTGTGTGTGTGTGTGTGTGTGTGTGTGTGTGTGTGTCAGAGAGAGAGAGAGAGAGAACACGAACAAACATTATGTGCTTCTCTCACCCACTTATTCTGCCTCTTTGAGGTTGGAGTCTTTATAGGCTGGGCTAATTGTACATATGTTTATGACCTTTCATCCTCAGACGCCCCTCCCCTCTGACACTGCTAGTTGCTTCCCTGAGGAAATGCTCATAAGCCTGGTTACAGCAGGGTGGGATCCCCCCAAATGTGAGTCCAGGGCAATTTGAAATAACCCAAGGACAGATGTCCTGGGGACTGTTTTTAATTGAGATCCCTGAACGGGAAGCAGCCAAATAATCATTGTGTGCATACAACCCAGCTTAAGAATACCTTATAGTGAGTTTTGAAGGAGTCCCTGGGTGGTACAAATGGTTAAGTGCTTTACTACTAGTCGAAAGGTTGGATGTTCAAAATCACCTAGAGGTGCCTCAGAAGACAGGCCTGGAGAAATGCTTCTGAAAGGTCGCAGCCTTGGAAACCCTATGGAGCAGCTCTACTCTGCGCATACGGTGTCACCATGAGTCAGAATCGACTCCATGGCAACTAACAACAACAACAAATAGTGAATATCAGTTCCTTGGAAATTAGTTTCTGAGGCTCAGTTTCTCTTTTTGTTTCTTTTCTGCATAATTCTGTTTCAAGCCTTCTTCATTTTCCTCCTCTTTAACTCATCTGGCTTGAGGAAATCTGGTATGGGCTGGCTACGTGTACAAGGTAGTTTGCTATAAAACTGTATCTTTTCTAAGGGAGATGCATGAGTAGGGAGACTACATCTGACTGTATTGAGAGGATTTGGCTTAACCTTTAAGCAACTTTTTTACAACTAAAAGTGTCTGAAGTGGAATCTAGCATTCATATTTGAAAGTTGACATGCTTGAGGAAGGCAGGGCTCTGGAAGTGCAGGGATGAGCAGAGACATCTGGTATAGGTAATGACGAGTGGCTTGTTGGAAGACTGATTTCCTCCTCTGTGCTGTCAGGCTGGTTTAAACGTGGCAAGGACATGGGCACACTGCACTCGGAAGACTGGCACTGCCTATGGTCTTGCTGTACTGATCATTTCTTTAATTAGTGCATTTCCATTTTCTCCAATATAGACTTTTGAGTGATGAAGTATACTAATGGCAACTTTTGCTCCTAAGGGCTTAGGGGAGAGAACATGATGACATTAGTGTTAAATAATGGCTTTTTCATAGTGGGATTTTGCCTGATCTCTTAAATGCAAAACAATTTATGATAGTTACGGCTCTTTAGAAACAAATCTCAAATGCTACATATGAAACACCAGTTTTCTGTGTGGCTTGTGAGCTTGCTAATGGGATGTGTGTCCTTACACCTCTAGGTCACTCTTTCTAATTTTGCCTCCACTAGTAATTCTGCTCTGTCCTATAAGGTCTCTATGAGTCGGAATCAACTCGATGGCAATGGATTTTTTTTTTTTTTTTGGTTTTTAGTAATTCTCTAGAAATGGAAAAAGTAGTGTGCTTTGTTGCAGTAAGAGATACAATAAGGAAATGCCTGCAATGGAAAGAAAGCTAAACGGCCTTTGTACTATCTATACATCATGTAGTGGCCTGAGAGTTAGAGCAAAACCTTATAAAACTGGTAAGCCTTGTGCCACACGGTAAGTGCCATGGCACTGGACGTTGTTGAATTGACATTGGGGGCTTGGCCTTTGCATATCTGATCATTCAGCACCTTCAAGAGATCATGGACGGTGGAGAAAAGTCTGGAGCTGCAAAGGTTTGTGGCTCTGCATGGTTGTCCTCTTTGTAAGCATGGGATCAAAAAATGTGCGTAATGCTTACAATATCTTTCTCTCCCCACTCTTGGAGCCCAGCAAGTCACCATCAGGCAGTTAATCTCTAATGTGTGAGTGACCCTGAGTCAGTGTACTTCCAAAGGTAACCACTTGGAATTCTGTACTTCCAGGGCACCAGAGGCTACTAATAAAACAGAATTTAAAACCTCACAAAAGAGGAGTTTTAGTTTATTGAAACCATTCATTAGTAAGGAAACCAGAAGACGTTAAAAATTCTGCAAAATCCAAACAAATGCTAAACTGTACCAATCCTGGGACTATATGTGAGGAGCTTGAATCAGAGGATCTCCAACTTCTCTTCTAGCTCTGAGTGTGATTCTGCGAATTTTTGCAGCAGTGTTTTGAAGGACTTCCTATAGCTGACTGCATTAAAATTTGAGTCCGTGTGATGACAATGGTTGCTCTGTAGGTGGCATTGAGGGCAATGAACTTAGCTATGACAGGTGCTACAATAGGTACAGCCCTTCAGTTTTTAATGAGGGCAACATATTCTGTGTGTAATCTGAGTTGTGAGTGTGTATGTCAAAATTCAGTAGCCTCCCTATTCAAATATGTCTCCCTGTCCAATGTGAGCTCTGCCAGTTACACAGCTAGGGGTGGGGGATGCTTGGGAAAGGCAGCAATGAGTATACTAACCTTGCTTCAGTTGGTCTGTACTTGTTCTAGGGATGAATAGGAGATGCACTTCTCTTACCTGGCAAACTAGACCTTTCAGAAGAACACAAATTTACTTAAATATAAATTATGTTGATTATCATACTACCTAAAAATTCACAGAGCTGGAAGTCACCGAGATCTCCTTTTTAAGTTAGGTATTCTTAAGAACTATTTTGTATATCATGATAAATTACCTAACCTTTTATACTGTTGAAGGCCAACATTATGGAAATAAGCAGCTTTGTATTCCATTTCTAAGGTCAGTCTAACCAAATTGTGCAACTTCTAATGCAATTGCTTGAAGCTTCCTCTATGAAAGTTTTCTCATTTTAATACCTTGCAAAGAGATAAATATTTTAGCTACTATTCATGCTTTACAATATATTTCACTGATTGTCATTCTCTTTGTGGCATTGCTGGCACAAGAGGCAGTTCACCATGGCTTTGCACATTTTGCTGTTGCTATAGATTAACAACAAAGAGCCAGAATTCAATTAAAAAATGTATTTTTGTTGTAGTTTTTAATTTCAGGTCATAGGAGGCTAACTGAACCTTACAGAATCAATATTTACAGGGTAATTTTGGTTTTGCTTGAGAGCCAAAAAATGAAGTCGATTTTCTTTTAAGCTAGATTTGATTCCAGAATTCTTAAACCAAATGCGTGTTGGAAGCTGGTGTATTGCATTCAGCAGGATTTGAGGCACTGTCTGTTACAAGTCCATCTATTTCTTTCAGTGAGTCAACTGCTACTTCAGGGGAAGGGGACGTTGGGGGTGGGGGAAGCCCTTGGGAAGCTCTGTTTTACTTTAAGCCCTTACAGAATAATTATCAGGAGCTCCCTGAGGTCAGGGCCAATTTTATGCTATTCCTTTTGTACAGTGTCACATGTTTATGAAATATCTTTTGATATTGATGAGCTAGCTGTACAGTGGGTATAGTGACCTTCTCTTAAAGTATATTCATTTATTCTAGGTAAAGCATGGCCCTCCATCATGATTTGCCTCCAGACTTTAGTGAGCAGACTTGTTATTTAGTAGTTAGGTTCAGTTTTCAAAAAATTATTTTGTCCTGAACATATCCACCCATTTATCCATCCACCAAATATTTGTAGATCACTCTTAACAAGCCAGCTCGGTGCTCAGCCCTGAAGGATACAGAGAAAGTATAAGCAAGCAAGATATCTTGGACAATGGAGAATTTGAGCAATGCCCTTAATATACAAAGAGCTCTTACAAATTAATAAAAAAGACAAACACCACAATATAAGAAAATGTGCAAAGGGCAGAAATAGGTAATTAATAAAGAAGCTGCACAAATGACCAATAGACATGGAAATATTTCAATCTTAGTAATGAAATAATAGAACTGGAATGTCATTATTAATATTTTAATTGCAAAAGCTAAAAAGTCAAGCAATACGGGAGCGTATAAAATAGAAGTTAAAATACCTGCAACCCTCTCCTTACCAATCCATCTCTGCAGGGTAACCACAGACAGCAGTTTGATGTGTAAGACGTCATTTTGCACTTATCTATTTGGCAAAGTTTAAAAAAAATACTCAGCATTAGCAAGGTGTGGCTGTCATACACTGCTAGTTGGAGTATAATCGATAGACTTGATAAAATCTTTCTCGAGGAAGCTGTCAGTACACATTAATAGCACTAAAATATCTGGTATATCTACTAGTGGAATTTATCCTAAGGAAATAATTTTAGATCTGCATAGAAATTTATGTATAAACATGTTAATCTCAGCATAATTTATAGCAGTAAAGCATTGGAAATATTCTAAATATCAACAATATGTTAATTGCTAAATATATTATGGTGCGTACATATGCTGGAATACTATGAAGCCATTTAAATAATATTTTGAAGACTATTTAATGACATGGAAGAATGCTCGTAGTACACCATACATTAATTGAAAATAATAAAAAAATAAAATAGCATGTACAGATTGATTCCAATCATTTTCCAATATGTGTGCATAGAAAAAAAGACTGGGAGGAAAATGACTAAAGCATTAACAGTTATCTCAAGTTATAGGAAATCAGGTGATTTTTATGTTTTAAATATACTTTTCTAATTCTAAAATTTTCTACCCTGAACATGTAAAATAATGTTCAGAAAATGAATTATTTCAAAAAGTTAACTACTGTATGACGTAGTAAATATTAAAGGCCAGAGAAGTGGCTTAGGATATATAAATTATACTGAGGAGGGACAGATCAAATATGTTCCTTATTTTCATTTTTCAATCAGATCATACCTTCCAAGTTTTTCTTCTTATTTTTCCTTTTTTAAGGGT
>NW_004443987.1:1741927-1783674 GCF_000243295.1 Trichechus manatus latirostris
TATTTTAAAATAGCAACATTTGTCTGTAACCTGTACAGATTTTTAATACTATAAAAATGATATAGGCTTTATCTAAGTCTCACTTTTGGCAAAATGTATTTTTCTGGTGCCTTTTTCAGTACCAGTTAGCCAGTTTGAGGGGTGACCTTTTTAATATCTCCCAATATTTGATTTCATATATCTGCTCCTTGACTCTGAGGCATACTGATTGAAGATGATAGCCCCAACAATTTGGAACCAAAAAAAAGAAGGGAGTTAGTGATTTGGGGGTCATTGAGATGCTCAACATTTCAAATTCAGCCTTGACTAAATGCACTGTCTTTGTTTTTGTCTTCCTTTTTCAACAAACTGGAATGGGCTCAATCCTTTTAAGAAAGTCAAAGTTATTAGACTGCCTCCCCATCTAGTAGCCTAGTTCTGAACAGCATAAATACAAAACCCAGCATATTCCTTTGGGACACCTTCACTTTAATTGATGGCTGTATAAACCTCTCACATGCTAAGTATTGCACTTAAGTGCAAACCGTTTAATGCAGTGGCCCCCTATAGACATCAGAACTATTTAGATATTGTAACGAAAATTCTCATGGAAAAAAAATATAAACAGATGCTTAGCTCCCCCCACCCCGTAGTTAATAGATGAGAACCCTGTACAATGTCACCCTGATCACAGATGAAGTGTTTGCCTGCTACAGGGAAACATCTGTAGCCTAATTCTATACTCTGTCCCTTGGATAAATGGGGGGAATTTAGCCTGCAGTAAGACTGTATTTCTTATATGTGCAATCATTTAACTAGATGAGTTTAGATTCAAATATGTTTTTCATTTTACAGCATGGAGTATCTGATAGAAATAAAGATCTGTTGCCTTCTTTTTTTTTAATGTGGGCACAGTAAGAAGGGACTAAAAATTGAAGGATGAAAAAACTATCCTCGTCTCGTTTCTATTTCAGTTCTTTAATGTAAAAGTCCTTATTTAAAGAAATACTGGAAATGCTTGAAACTTGATTATTAAAGAACTTGAGAAGAGATTCATATTTTCCCTTTGTATGAGATTATTTGGATTAGAAGGGAATTTCCAGGACATTACAATATTTAACTGATTTTCAGCCAGGACTTGAAAGGAGATAGTGTGATAATGCAGAGTGGTCTGGCTGAAAAAGAAAAAATTATGTAATACTATGTAAATTAACATCATCACTAAAATGAGTATAAAACTCCAGAAGGTGATAGGAAGATAGAAAGCAAGGAGTTTTGTTTGTCAAATCCTGATCCTATTTACAGCTGCCGTTCAGTGGGGATTTGGTACGGGCTCTGAGGAATCAATCAGACAAACAAAAAAACACCCGTTACAGTCGAGTTGATTCTGACTCATAGTGACCGTGGGTTAGAACCGCTGACTTTTTGGATAGCAACCGAATGCTTAATGGAAGGCCCTACTAAACACACGCTCTGTATAGAATGTATGTGAAGGCCTGATTCGGAACTTGCTTATGGGCACTGGATAGGCCTAAAGGCTTTGAAAAGTGCCCCCCACTCCTGCCCAACTTTACCTGTCATGGCTGCCTTTGCCTAGGACCCAAGAACAGAATTGGATGTGTGACTGAGATGTTCTTGTTTATCACTGCCAATATGTGGGAGATTGAACCACCTAGGGAGCCCTGGCGCAGTGGTTAAGTACTCGGTTGCTAACCAAAAGGTTTGAACCCATCAGCCGCTTCATGGGAGAAAGATGTGGCAGTCAGCTTCCGTAAATATTACAGCCTTGGAAACCCTATGGGACAGCTCTACTCTGCCCTATAGAGTTGCTATAAGTTGGAATTGACTTGATGGTAGTGGGTTTTTTTGTTTTTTTTTTTTTTGGTAGGGAGATATAGATAAGCAAAAGCCCCTGCAACATATGGTAACTCAATGAGTTGATATCTTTGAAGACACATCTGTTAATATCATGACTGAGTAAATGTAGTGTAGTATCTAACTTTTACTTGACAATAAGATACCTATTGATTTCTGGGGAAAAAGTGGGCTAGGTCCTCGTGTCTTTATTATTGTTGTTAGCTGTGGTGGAGTCGGCCGTAACTCATGGTGACCCCACGTACAACAGAGAGGAATACTGCCGGGTCCTGCACCATCCCCATGACTGGTTGCAATCCATACGTTTTCATTAGCTGATTTTTGGAGATAGATTGCCAGACCTTCCTTCCTAGTCTGTCTTAGTCTGCAAGCTCCTCTGAAACCTGTTCGGCATCATAGCAACATGCAAGTCTCCACTGGCAGATGGGTGGTAGTGCATTGGCCTGGAATTGAACCTGGGTCTCTGGCATGGAACTCGAGAATTCTACCACCAAACTACCAATTGTAAAATCAATTCATGTCCATTGTGGAAAAAATAGAAAAGATAAATATTTGAAGAAGTTGAAAAGCCATCCATAATTCCACTGATCAGGGGTGACCACCTTAGTTCTTTCTGTTCATTGCCTGGCCAAAAAAAAAAAAAAAGCTCAATAATGTTTGTTGAATTAATTAATAAAGTTCCACATTTTTAATGTTTTAAAATTTTAGTTTTTATCACTCTGTTTTTTTCCCATCTTTACATTATGAGATTTTTTTCTATGCCATTAGAAAATATTGATAAGCAAGATATTTTTAATGGCTGAATTGTACTCTGTTCTGTAGATAGAATTTACTTTTTACTTAAACACTTAAGTTTACATAAACACTTCCTAATGGTGTTTAAGTAAACTTGTAGATTATTTAAATCTTTGTGGTATTATAAATAACACTATGATAGATATCCTTACACATAAATCCTGCTGTATATCTCTGATATTATGTTAGAACAAATACCCTAGAGGTGAAATTGTTTTATCCGAGGGTTTATGTATTTTTAGAACTTCTAATATGTATGTCCCCCAGAAAAGTTGTACCAATGTACACTCCCATCAACAGTGTGGAAGAGCCCGTTTCACTGTACATTATTATAATTTTAAATATCGTCGCCAATCTGATGAAACTGTAGGGAGCGGGGCAATCTCATGCATTGCTGGTGGGAGTGTAAATTGGAGGGCAGCTTGACAGTATCTCTCAAAATTACAAATGCATACACTCGTTTAGCCACACTCTTACAGAATTCATCCTACAGATACGCTCGACCGTGTGCAAAAATGATGTATATCCATTGCAGTATTATTTGAAATAGCAGAAATGGAAATGTGTAGGTCTGGCAATAGGACACTTTCTAAAAAGTGTTTTTATATACTGATATGGAAAGATCTCTAAGTATATTGTTAATTAAAAAAGGAAGATTCAGAAAAATGTGTAGAGCATACTACCATTTGTGTGAAGAAGGAGGGAAAAAGACAATATATATTTTTATGGTTTTATATATGCATAAAATTATAAGGGTAAACAGGAAATTAACTAGAACGGTTGTTGTTGATAGTTGCCCTCGAGTTGGCTCTGACTCATAGCAACCTGAAGTATAACGGAAGAAAACGTTGCCTGGTCCTGTGCCATCTTCATGAATGCTGGTATGTTTGAGTCTGTTCTGGCTGTCGGTACCTGTTGGGAAAATGGCAAATGAAAGGAGAGGGGACAGGGGTGAGAGAGAGAACTGTAAGTTTCAGAGATGAAAATGGGTATCTCATTTTAGTTTCAATTTGTATTTCTTTGATTACTAGTGAGGTTGAACATGTTTTCGTATTTATTAGTTACTTGTATTTCTTCTTCTGTGAATTAATATTTATGCCCTTTCCTCATTTGTATATTCCTTGTTTCATTTGTTGCAAATACTTTTTTTTTTCTTCAGTTTCTCGTATGATGTTTAATTCTGTGTTATGTTTATTTTTGACTTACAGTGTTCCGGAATATTTACATAGAAAAATTTTTGTCTTTTAATCTGTGATTTCTTCTGTTGCTTTCAATCCGTGAAAGCCTCTCCCTACCCAGAGATATTACACACATACACACACACTCACTACATTTTTGACAGCATTTTTATAAATTCGTATTTTCCATTAAATTTTTAATTAATTAGGAATTTATTTTGGTATGTGGTTGGAGGTGACAGTGTAAAAAAATTTTTTTTTCTAATTGTTAATTGGCTAACTTTGTACCATTTATTGTTTATTTATTTCTCCTTCACTTTTTGATGAGTCTTAAATACATCATATATTAGATTTTTATATGGACTAGGGATTTTTTCTGAGCTAGTCATTTTGTTCCACTGATTTGTTTGTCTACTCTTGTACCAATACAACATTGATTTAATCATTGATGCTTTATAATAGATTTTAATAGATGGTAGGGTTAGTTTCTCCTTATTCTTTGTCTTTTCAAAAAATGTTTTCTTTTTTTTTATTTATTCTTTCAGATGAACTTTGGAATCATTTTAAGTTTCAAAAATGATTATATTGGGATTTTGATCAGAAAAATACCAAACTGACAATTTTTTTGAGGAATTGGCATGCGTATCATGTTTAGTCTTCCTATCTAGGAACCTGACATCTCTCCATTTAGTCACATTTCATTCTAAAGTCACGCAGTAAAGTTATATAGTTCTCCTTACATTTCTTCTTAAGTTATTTCCAGCTATGTTATAATCTTGCTGTTATTTTCAATGGGCTCTTTTTTTCCATTATATTTTTTAATGATTATAGCTGGTAGAGTATGTAGGAGTGTTCTTAACTTTTGCATCATGTTTCGTATCCAGATCTTCTTTTCTTAGACATAGCTTATCACTTGGGTGCTAGTGTAATAGCTATTTTGATTTATTGTATCTTTGTTTTCAGAAGTTAGAGTCAGTAAGACTCCAGTAGTGCAAGTCCAACTCAAGGATGGCTGATGGGTTCTGCAGGGCTGCCAGTGTCAGCGGGGGATCTTTTCCTTCAGGACTGGGAGGGAAAAGAAGAATTAGGACTTGTGGTTATACATCTGGGCAGAGAAAGTGAAGAATAATAAATAGTAAGAGCTTGAATTCTGGATTCAGACTGTCTTTTTGAATTTTAACTTCACCAATCTTTAGCCAAGTGACCTTAGGGAAGTTATCTTTACACATTTTTTTGTCAACCGCGCTATGCCAGAACTATTTTACTTAATTTCATCATTTCCGTGTGTTATGTGTGAGGGCACGTTATTTACGTGGGTGTGTTATTTGTGAAAAATACAGTACTTACTCTTTCTGTGCCTCAACTTTCTCATCTGTAAAATGAGAATAGTAGTACCTACCTCATAGATTCACGTGAGGATCCAAGCACCTGGCACACATAAGCCCTCAATAAATGTTAGGTGGCTGTTATTATAATCATAATCTCTTTATGCCTAGGGAGATATCTAATTTGTACTTCTCAAACTGGAAGGAGGCAGTCAGATTCTCATCTCCCGTAGCAATGTACTGTAGAGGGCAACAAAATTCAGTTTTGAAATTAAGGTAAATCTTCATCATTTACTTCTGTTAAATTATTGAGAATAAATTCCACCCCAGCATACTTCTCTGCTTTTAGTCATATGAAGCCATTTTTACATGATGATATTTATTCTTCTCATTAGTGGCTCCTTCAAGAATTTCCGTTATTTTTTTCTATGACACCCATCTCTAGTTTAGCTGTGAAGTTGGAGGAGGTCCTACATGAATCCGAGTTAGCTAGACGTGCTGGCAGGAGAGCAAAAAGGCCTTCCCTGATGTTATCCCCTTGTATTTTCTTTCTAGAGTTAGTGGATATCAATTTAGGCCTTAATCTGGCATTTTCAACCTTTCTCCTTCGTGACTCTGTGCTGGGCATCTCCATTAGCTAGGAAGCTGTGGAGATGGCAATTTCATGGACCACTGGCTTGGGGTTGTGACCTGCACTTTAATAAATACTGCCCCAAGCCTTTCTTCTCCCATGACCTGCTGCTTCCAAAGACCTGGGCTCTGTTTCAGGGCCACTGCTTTTTCCTCTTTCTTTCATGCAAATGACTTACAAATGAATTTTAAATAGCCAGTTCATGGTGAGGAACTTTTGAGCCCATGTTCCCAGGATTATGCTTGGTCCCAGACGTGCCTTCCTTCCACCCAGGAAACCAGCTCCTGGTGTCTCTTACCGAGGGATATTTTGCACTCTTTTCTCAATTTTGGGATGAAGTATAGTGGCCTGGGGCAGGGGTTCCAATTCTACTTTGGCCACTTGGTACCCAATTTATACTTTCTGGGGTTTAGGGAAATGTGTGAACCTGGCAAACATGGTCTCATTGTAAGTGAATCATTGCCAACAAAATAATGGGTAGCTGGATGTGATTATTTCCTAATCAGGTTGTACATAGCCCTTATACACGAATTTGCTTTTTTAAATCACTAGGTACTGTTCCCCATAGAGTCAGCAATTGAGTACCAACCACTTTCTGTTCATTTAAGCACAGGCTGATTTTTTCCCCTCCTTTCTCTAGCTGATAGAGTTATAATCCATGCACATATAATTAAAATGTTATCCAAATGCAGCTGAGAGTTTCCTATGAATTTGTAGTGGCTTTTGTGCCTAGGGAAGGTTGTTGCTTTGCTGCAAACCACAGACCCAGAGTAAACCTCAGCTGTGCTGTAACTATTTTGGACGACAACCTTCTAGCTGCTCGTGTGTAATTGCCCATATTACATCATCCTAACCATTGTGAAATGTGCAAAATACGAGGCTTATCTAATGATTCATTTCAGGTGGACTGTTCCTTTTAAAGTTATTTTTGAAGTGTTTCCTTGCATCAAACAGATTCCCCTCTTTGTTCTTGCTTTCTTGTTCTGACCGAAGGTAATTCAGTGATTGATAATGATGTACCAGGGAGAAGTGTATCATGTACATTGTGCCCCATAACCTTGACAACTTACCTAAAATGCTCTGTGAGATGTGCTTTCTCTTGTTGCAAGAAAAGAACCAATGGGAGAAAAATTCTCTCCACATCAAATCAAGTCAGCATTAACCCAAAATGAAATTTAATTTCCCTAAATTGAGCAGCAGAGAAAAAAAAAAAAAAAAAAACAACTATTTTCAATGACCACAAGAGGCTTGGATACAAATCACTCACTGGTCCTACTGGGGTTTCAGTTTGTCGGATTATGCCATCTTTTGTGATAGTAGGTATATGCCATAGGGAAGACTTTAAAAAGTCTCTGTTGGTGGATTGCATTAACCCATCCTTAAGTCAGGTATGGGAAATTCCATTAAGCTAAGACCTTCAGGCATTTTCTCACCAATGTTAGACATTTGCAGAGTAGGTAATATTACATGTTTACTCAACTATCAGTAGAAGAGGTGTTTTAAAATAATATCATTTATCTTTGGCTATGGACCTCAAATATTGCACACAGAGTACAGTTTGGTAAAAGTCTTTATAGATAATATTTCAAAGTGGTCAAAAAAGAAAAGATTGCTTAGAACCTGAAAGGTCAGAAACAGACAAGTAATTCTGGGCCTTTTTATTGCTGAATAATGGGCTTTGTAAATATCACAAGTGACTCTTGGACCAAATGAGAATACATAGAGCTCAGTATTCATTAGTTCAGTATCAGTTGATGGCCTATTTGCAGGATACAATGAAATTATGTTATCAATATAATGTTTTATCGATCCCTTGGTTTGCAAAATTAAATAAACATAGTGTAAGCACTTGCAGTAGTAAGTTGTAGCAGGGAAAAGGGTTTTGATTTGGAATTTGAAAACAGAATTAAAGGTGACTGAAGCAGAAAGTGAGCTGCAGCATAAGATATCTGCCAGCATTTCTCAAAGTACTTAAGTCTATTTATGTGTTTTGGAGGAATAAGAACCAGAGAACAGAGACTTTGGGGGAGGTGTTTCAAAATGCTTTTTTAAGAGTTTTGTAAATATTAGCAAATCCTTTTCTTTAATAGTTAATTTGCTTTGGTATGGATATATTGATTTGTTTCATCCAACATTTATTTTTTCAGCATCTACCCTATTCTTGGTATTGTTTTAGATACTGGTTAAACAGCGGTAAACAAAACTGACATAGCCCCTGCCTTCATGGAGCTTAGAATGTAGTGAGGAGACAAAAACAACAACAACAACAACAAAAAAAAACAAATAAACAAGCAAACAAAGAAACCCCCCCAAACCTCCTCCCATATAAAATTATATTGCTATGAAAGAAAAGATCATATTATTATGAAGGAGCAAAATAGAGAATCTGACTTAAGCTAGAGGATTAGGGAAGTGATATTTGAGCTGACACTTGAAGAGTGAGCAAGAGTTAGTGATGCAAAAAGGTGTCCGGAGGGGAAGATTGTTGAAAGCTGAGAAAGAGTAGCGTGTGTGAAGACCTGGAGGTGGGACAGGGCTTGGTGGGGCAGGAGAGAGCGTCTGGGGAATTGGAGCAGGTGGGTGTGTGGGAAAAATTCCCATGATGTGGCTGCTAATATATGGATCTGGATTTAAACCTAATCTTAGGGAGCCGTTCTTTCCCCCAAAGTGGTTTGGATCTGGCTGCTGAAGTCTCAACTCCAACACACAGCCATTGATTAAAAGAGTGGGAAGGGGCTGGTAAGTAACGATGGTGATGGTAGTACACAGAGTCTACCGTGAATTCTACAAAAAGCAAATTCATTTTGGAAATGCTGCCCTGGAAGCAATCAATTGCAAAGTAAAGAAAGAAGCAGCCTGTAGCCAGCTTCAGATAGATCGTTTGTGGCGCAAATCCATTCCTTCAGTCTCTGCTAGATAACCTTTTGGGTCCAATCCACCCCCACACGCTTTAGTGGGTTGTGTGCCAATGCAGCTCTGTAAGCTGGCGTTTGCAGCACACACACACACAAGGCTTATCTAGTCACATTCGCAATGTGGAGTCAAGAATAGTGTCAAAGCAACTTTTATGATTTTTATCTTCTTTTTCAACTGCTCTTGCTAGATAGGAAAACAAGGAATTCCTCCTCTTCAGCTTCCATCTAGATAGCCAGTCAGCAGGCCCCAGAGAAGAAAGGCTTCGTTCCTTCCCTATTCCGTTTCCAGTCTCTGCTTCTCTTTCTCTCTTTCCTTCCTGCTCCTTTTCTTCCTGTGCAATGCTGCCTAACAGTCAGCAGAGGGCGCACAGATGCACCAAAATCCAGCCTTTATTCCTTTGGCTGTAGTAATTTCATTGTCTTTATCTTTTCATCTTTACATTCCTCAGAGGTAGGGATGCATTTTGGCCTTTTCTTTTTGTAATATTTCCATCAAGTACAACCCACCTATTTTGTAATGGTGGCCAAAAACTACTGTCTAGATACAAAAGAGAAAATAATTGTGTTCTGTGATCTGGGAGGAAGTGTGTGTGTTTGTGTGTGTGTGTGTGTGTGTGTGAACGAGAGGCAGACACAGAGACAGAGAGAAACAGATCTCAGAGTTGCTGGTACCCTACGTGACTCGGCTGGGAAGGACTCATTTTGCCAATAGCAACGCAGGCAGTCTGGGCTCCTCTTCTTCCTTGCTTTCCTCGGGCTGTTGTCCTGATAGCAGCTGCCCCGCTTCCTGACATGTGCTAATAACGAGGTTGATGTGACCAGGGGGATATTCATCTTCTTCCCCAATCTGACTTCTTCATTGAATTTGCTTCTTGCTGAAGTCCAAAGAGGATTGTCTCCTCTTAACCGTGTGCTCCATTCACTCTGCCCAAGGTCAGAGAATCCACCTGTGGCCCGTCTGTCTCCAACATCACTGGCCGTAGAGAGATCCGCGTATGTCTGTGGCAGTTCTGTGGGTGGTGTGTGAGAGGCAGAGGAGAGCTAGTTTAAGCTCTTCCAAAGATGTCTTGGCATGGCAATGCTGATGAAAGTGGAGACTCGTTTATGTCAATGACATAATCAGAGAAGACATCCAGGGCCCACCTGTAGGGAGCAAGGAGGTGTACAGCTTAGTACAGTCTTTTGAAAAAAGCCCACACACTTCACGTTCATCTGCCCCCAGTGCCAATCTCCCTCTGATGTCTTAACCTGACTTTTCTAGTTTGCTTAAATGTTTCTGTTGCCACAAAGAATTGCTTGGCCAGTGGTGGTTAGCTGGCTAGCATGTTTATACAAGTGCAGAGTGCTTTATAACCAACTAGTCTCATAATGATAACTACAAACGAGGGGCAGACAAGGTTTAGTTTAGCATATTCTGCCCATTGCAAAGCATCAGGCACAGTTATAGCTCCTTATAAATAATAGTGATGGCTCCAAAAGACTATTTTTCATGTAAATTTCCTTACTGTTAGTGAGCTTGGAAAGGAGCTGTATGGAAGAACAGGTTATTTAAAAAGCAGAATGATTTCTCAATAAAATGCTTTTCAGCTTTTCCCTGTGAGGCTCTGGCATGACCCCCTTCCCTCCAAGATCCACATGGGCAGATTGCACGTTAGTTTGCTAACCCAGTGGAAGCAGTCTTACTTTCCATGCCAGAAAAACACTAATACTCTAAACACAAAGGGCATTTAACACAGTAACTGTTTCTGATGGAGCAAGTGGCACTGCCAGCTTGCTCTCTCTTGGATGGCTTCTGTACGATGGGAGTAGGATTGGGAGTTGGGCCCAGGCTACTCCTTGGTTTGTGTGGTATAAATGAACAACTTAAAAAAGTGTTTGTATAGTCAGGGTCATTCCTGCCCTTTCTCAATAGACTTGCAATCCTGGGATGAATACTTATCCAGCTTGGTTTTGTGTTTTCGGAAGAAAGGAAACTTCCAGTGGCCAGTCTGGTTAATCACCAATGCTTATTCCCTCTTCCCTACTATTTCATATTGGGTTTCCTTCTACTCCAGCACATTGGATTTCCAATCACAGCAAACCCTATTAGGCTTCCTTCCATTCAGAGCAGATTAGATTCCCTTACACCTCACTGCCTAGCAGGATTTTCCTCTCCACAATATGTGGAGTATTAGGTTCCCTTACATGGGTTGCTGCTTGTTAAGTTGTGTTTGGTGCTGCGTAGTATCGAATTCTCTTTCTCATCAGCAGTCACTGGATTGTTAATTACACACTTGCAGATCCACTTCCCTGCACCTTCTAATGCACAGCTCTCTACAAGCTCTGGCCTCACACTTGGTGCCTCAGTCAGCCATATTGTTCATACATTCGGTTCAATTCAGCTGTGTGGGATTGAGCACCTATGTGCCCGGATCTGTGCTACATACTGCAGGGTTTACAAAAGTGAGTGGGAAATAATCCTGACCCTCAAGGAGTTTACAATCTACTGGGGTGGGGTGGGCAGTGGGCATGGCAGTGCATAAGATGAAAAACTGTGTTCATGGAGGTCAAAGTGTTGGTTTTACTCCTTTCCTAAAAATAGTTTATTATTTGGCATATTTAAAGCACCTTCTGGCAGTTTGTTAGTTATAATGCCATTAATGCCACCGTTCTGTTCCATAATGAAAAAAAAATTGTGAAGCCCAGTTGGGTGAAAAGACTTTTACCAGGTTCCACTGTAGTTGTTGGTAGAGTTGGATAAAACTCTTGGGTCTCTCAACACACTCAGTCCTGCTTTCATATGTACCTAGCATGGTATTAGAAATAATATGATTCTAAGAGATATCCGTTAGGCATAGAGTAACAAAAATTTATATGTATAATACTCTCTAACAAAGGAGCCCTGGTGGCACAATGCTTAGTTGCTCAGCTGCTAACCGAAAGGTTGGTGGTTTGAACCCACCAGTGGTTCCACAGGAGAAAAGACCTGGCCATCTGCTTGTGTAAAGATTACAGCCTAGGAAACCCTATGGGGCAGTTCTACTCTGTTGCGTAGGGTCGCTATGAGTCAGAATCGACTTGAGGGCACGCAACAAAGACTGTCTAACATGCCTTGACCTTACATACAAACTAGGGACCATCTCTATTTTTTTTTTTGATACCAACATATTGTGCCATTTATTTCTTCCCTAGAAGGGAGGGAACCAAAAGTAACGCAAAGTGGAAAGAGTTTACAGGACCAGTGCATTTCTATTTCACTCAATCTGTTTGATTCTTGGAGTCAAACAATGTGAAAGAACAAAATTAAGTATTTAGAAAAGACTCCTGCTGGAAGCATATGGGTTGCTGACATGTTAAATGCTTTTTGAATCATTCTTTGGCATACCTTTAAAACGTCAGGCTAGGGAAGGGCAGAAGTTGTTGGCAGGCCATGATACCATTAGCCTGTCCAACCAGCCAAAGAACTGTGGCTGAGTCATGGTTGTCCACAAGCAGCAGGAAGTACAGGAGGCATTACCAGTTGTGATCTTAATGCTCAAGATTCTCAACTTGGTGAAAAATTCACAATCTTGTGTTTCACATTAGTGTAAATATTGGCTGACTCCTTCTTCAGATAGCTTGTTGTTCCTTGAACACTTAGCATGTGCCAGGCACTGTTCCAGGTGCTTTACTGTATCATCTCAGTAATTGCTCACTATAACTGCAGAATATCCATAAGCCTGCTCTGCATTTGCTGTAGATTGAAAAAAAATTCTAAGTTGACTGGCAACAAAGAGATGTGTTTTGTATCTCTTTCTGCCAGCTCAACTGGAGCGCTTCATTAATGCCAAACTTCTAATTTGATGTGAACAGTACTTACAGCATAGACTGAAGCTTGAAATGACAAAGACTGATTTAAAAATAAATGTAGTTTAGGAACAGACCTAGCTAATAAATAAAATGATTTGATATAGGAATTAAATAAAAAGCAAGACTTTGGTTTAATTTGTTTTTTCTTTAACACCAAAATATTATGCCTTTTTCTTTTTTAATCCCTGGAAGGGTAGTAACCAAAAGTAAAGCCAAGTGGAAAGAAGTGACGGGATCAATGCTTTTGCATTTCACTTGGTCTTTTCTAACTAGTCAAATGTATAGTATTTTCTTGTTAGTCAAATGTATAGTGTGTCCGCAACTCAAAGTGTGATACCTGTATTTCCTAATTTAATGGTATAATGTAAACAGATCTTACTAGTATGGAAAATTTGACAGCAGCGTTCAGGATTCATTTTTAAGGGTATGCTACTATTTAAAGCATTTGAACCACAGCACTGCTTTGTTAGGATAGTAGCACATTGATTTTCAAATGAAATGCCTTAACGTACTTGACCATGGTTATAACCAGTGGTTAGGGAGCTTTGTCTTTTCTTTTCTGAGGCTGCCCTTATTATATAGGGCTTAACACGTGTATCTGGACACAGTCCTTATTCTTCCCTAATACTGTCTCCAAACCTTTACTGAGCTCCTACTATGTGAAATGCAGCATCCTCCTACTCTCTCAAATGCTCTTACTAGCGTATATACTTCCATGACTCAGACATTTCCTGTCATCCTCTTTGGAATCCAAGGCTTGTGACCATAACTTGTTGATTGTGACTTTAGAGAAACAGTCGGGTACGATATACCCTAGTATTCCTTGGACATGCCTTATTTAATATTAAACATTTCCCTTTCTCCCTGTTGCTCATTTTTTAGCTATAAAAACCATAGAGTCAGTCATGGCCTCAAATCTAACCACCCACTTTCACATTAATAGCATAATAGTGAACATTCTGGACATTGGCTGTGACTCACATAACCATAAATTGTTTCGTATGACCTTTTGCACAGTTCACTAATTATTATTATCACAGAAGCCCAGTAAACTAGACTGGTAATTATCAGGAATTTATTTGAATGGACAGCTAAGCTATCCTTGGCAAGTTAGTCAAAGCAGTTGTAATGACAGCCATACAAATATGTCGTATGAATTGGGTTAATTAGGGCAATTAATAACTGTTATTTCACCCCCTTTTCCCAAGGTATTGCCTAAGCATTATCAAAATGGGGGAAATAAAGTTTTAAAAGAAGTTTGAATCCCTATTCTAAATCAGTGAAAACAACCCATCCTGCAAAGATGGTTCCCTTAGAGAAACCCTTATTTTTATGGGATCTTCTACTTTTGGAGGTTTCAGAGTCAGCAAGCCCAGGCCACACCAGAAAAAAACAAAAGGTGTAGTTAAAAAGAAGAGCTCAATAGTCAGTTCCCTGAGGCTGCTGCTTTCCTTTTAGTCACCTGTGAGAGCTCCCAAGGGACTGTCCCTCTGCCTTCCACTTTTGGCAGAGCCTCCGTTGTTTTTTGCTTATCCAGAACTTTCTTGCCTTGCTCTCCAGCTTGTTCATTGTATCGGTTTTCTTATTTTTCCCTCACAAAGAAGTTGTGAGTTTTTCTCACCTGGGTTTTTGGCCCTCTGAGGTTTTCCAAGTTTTAATTCTGTTGGAGGCCTTTTTTTTTAATTTTATGCCTCGGGGACCATCTATGTCTGGTGGTGGTTTTGCTCTTTTTTAAAAGAAAGGAAAAGGGGCTAGCTCTGAAGAATTGCTTCTCTTTCTCTTCCCTAAAAGAAGTCCACATTTCTTCTCTGTGCATCTCGGCATATTAAGCTGTTCTAGTGCAGAGAAGGGAGAAAGGGAGAGGTTAAAAATGAAACAGGTTTTCCCCAATGAGATCATCCTTTCGGAGGATACTGTTGTTCACAAAAAGAAATCAAGACTTTTCATAATGGTTTTGAATAACAAATTAATTTCCCTGTTTCTTCCTTAAACAAGAAGGGATACCAGGAGGGAAGGGAACTGAGGACAATGATTGAGGACATTAATTGAACGTCTAATCTATGTCAGTTTCTGGGCTTGATGCTTTACATCTACTAACTAATTTAATCCTCACAAAAACCCTGTGAGACTGGAAGCATTATTATGCTAGTTTTATAGATGAGGAAACTGATGTATATAAAGGTTAAGTAATTTGCCCAAGATCACGCATAATTAGGGTTTAAACCTAGACCTCTTTGATCCAGAGACCTTTCTTCTACACCAGCTAGAACAGTTTCCCAGACACGTGAGAGGCTTCTAGCACTTCACAAATTCCAGATGCCTTGTTCGCACCCTAACCTCCCATTGAATAGAAATATCCATTCTTTCTTGCTTCTCTCCTCCTTTGGCAATTGAGATTTCTAGGTCAGGAGCCAGCATTCTGGCAGACCCATAAAATTCAAGTTTGGGGGCATGTCTAGTAAAAAGCTTTTAGTAGAGGACGTTAAGCTAAAACCATAGAACCAGGCCAAAGGACTTTCTTCTCGTGTCACACTGGAGCCTCATGATCAGGAAAGCCAGGTTCCTTCTCTAGTTTACATTCAGTTGCCCTGTTAGGGAAGAAGGGCTACTAACTCTGTTAGGCTAAAGGCCACAGAGATACCACCTACCATCTGGTCTCACTGGACTCCAGTAGGAAGGACCATGATGACATAATTACAAAATAGCAAGTCTCAATTGGTTTTGGTTGTATCTAGGGATCCATGAATTTGTGATTTCAAATGTCTGGTTGCCATAATTGCATATAGATACCTTCAGCTTCCAACCTAGCTAATTACTGACATTTGCTTTTAAACACATATATGTGGCTGTATTTTTCTGGAAAACAAATAAGTGACCTTTTGACGTGGTGAATTGGGGGCTGCGAGAAAACTGACCTAGAAGGAGGGAAAGGATAAACGAAGGTAATGGCCAATTTTCAGATCCAAGCGCCTATTTGTTAAAAAACATTGTGCCTCCAAAGCTTCAGAATCCCCTAGAATAAAAGATTGTAGGATAAAACGCACCATTTTTTGTTGTTTTTTTAACTGCAGAGAGCAAAGTAATTTAATGAGGAAATATACTATTCTACAAACCAAGGGCTAATAGCCTGGAACTGGTACTTTGGCTCCCTAAAAAGTCCAACAAGGCAAGCCAGTTATGGACTCTGAAACTTTTTATTTTTAGTTCCTTATAATAGTGATTCATTCTCTGCTGTGGTACATTAACTGGGAAGCAAGTTGAAATGAGGGTTTTGGCACCTTTAAAATAATTGACTGTATTTACCAAATTCTTAATAGTGCAGAGACGTTAGTGGGGGGATAGAAGAGGAAAAGGGTAGGGAAGCAGAAAGTGTGTTCAGGAGAGCATGACTTTCAATAAAGGCAAGCAAAATTGACATCTGTGGAGTACAGTTTAGCTAACATTTTTTTCTTTCAGCTTATTCTTCAAGTAGATAATAGTTTTATTGCTTATGGTGATGTCTGCCTTTATGTGTGATGTGGTATTACTTTGGTGAGCAGGAGTAATTAGTTGTTTACAAAGGAAGAGTACAGTAGGCACAGCTGTGATGTTCTTCTCCATACAACAATACCTGGCAGTCTCCAGCGCCCTCTCTATTTTGACACATTGGTAACACCGTTAGCTGGCCTGTTCCCTTTCCTCTTCGGTAAATTTCCTCTTGTTTGGGAGGTGTGTTCCTTTCCTCTTTGGCCCACTTTTCCTTCACTGGCTCTGCTTGCCTATCTGGTTGTCTTTTTGGAAGTTGCAAACTGATGCCAATCTGGAGTAGAGCTGGTAATGCTAAATTAGAAGGAGTCTTTGGCAAAAGTAGAAATGTTATGAGGGCAGCCAGTTGAGGTTACACTGACTGCTAACGCAAATGTAACATTAGGTCTCGTTCATGAAGTATAGTTTCCAGATTATGGGAGGTATTAGCCTCTCTGAACTCTGTGCTGCTCCGACTATATGTGGAGTATTAGGTTCAATTCTGGATGCCTTATTTTAAGCAGAACACTGACAGACTAGAATGAGTTTCAAGGAAGGCTAGGAAACTGGTAAAGGGCCTGAAGACCATGTTATTTGTGAAATAACGTTCGTGTTGTTCAGTAACAATAGAGGCAAAGTCGGTTGCGTGAAGGCATTGGTCTACACTGGGCAAATGTGTTGAAATGAAGGTACTAAAACTTAAATGTCACAAAAGCATAAAACATTCTTCTTCTTATTTATTGGGTTGTGAATAGTGACTTTGTGTAAAAATCTATACTGTGTTTGAACCCAGGACCCGCTAATTGGTTGACCAGCGCAACGGCTTTCACATACTCGGTATGGGAAATCAGTTCTTAGGTGTAAGGCCAAAAATTTATCATTGGGTGATCAGGGGAGAGGTCCCTTCCCCTTGTAGAGTACTCTGTATTTAATCTTCTCTTCATTAAAAAACATGTTAAGCAATCATCACTGACAGAGGCAGGGTCCTAGAAAGGATGGACCGATGGTCAGTATGCTGTTTTTCATCTTCTTGACATGCTTATCAACCTTCGTAGTAGTGTGCTTTTAGTGGGGTTAGGAAGGAGTTAATATCTTGCCAAAACACTGATTGGATTGTTTTCCTCCTAGGGATAATGAGAAGATGAACATATAGTAGGAAATGTTGAGATTTTCTAGTACCATAAGGTCTTTCTCCAAAAGATAATAATAATTATTATAAAGATAGGTCCAAATGACAAACTAAGTATTAACTTATGAAAGTAAATTTTTAAAAGGAACATTTTATGAAAAAGTTGACCCCATATAGGATCCTTATTGTTTTCAGAACACCCAGGCAGAGGTCATTAATACTTACAGTCGTTCTTTGTCTTTCATGCTTTATTCATTCTTTAAAGCAGAGGGGAGAGAACTTTGTGAGAGAAGAGATAAAAGTAATCTTGTTTGTAGAGAGCCACAATGTGTACGTTGTTGGCCTTAAGGCCTGTAGTAGGCAGAAAAAGCTTCTGAGCTGCCCGTACTCTGTTATCCAGGAGGAAAAGACACCAAAATATTGTTTCCAGAGCAAAGATTGTGTTTCTGAACAAGCCAAGATTGCCCTTGTTTTTTCTTGTGACCATCCCTCACTTTGGGATACTGAATGAAATCAGGCCTCTGGGGACGGCCCACCTTAGCTGGTGAGTGATAGGGAGGGACTAGGTGTCCAGCAACACCTGGAAGGCAGGAAAGTGACTCAACAGCTTTCAGCTTCTGGAGAAAAGGCACGGTATCAGGCAATCAAGAGAGGAAGAAAACAAACATAAAATCCACATCCTTAGAAATCCATAAAAGGAGAAAGGAAAACACTCTCTGCCCACCAACCAAGTCTGCAAGCTTTACGGCAGTCTCTCTTTGGAGGGCTGAGAAAAAGTAGGTCTGAGGTGCTGAGGAAAGTGAAGGTCTCCACCTACAGGCTGCTCCAGGAAAAGCTCGAGCTTCCTTTCCTACCTCGGACAAGTGGACTAGAGTTAAGTTTTAAGAAGCAACTCAAGCTAGGGTCGACTTGTCTCAGGACTCATCCTTATGCAAAGGCTGCAAAAAGAATTTGAAAGTCGTGAACATTTGACCACTGGAGAAAATATTTCCTGGATCAAAAATAAGTCTCTGTGGTTTAATTAGCTACCCCTTTGGACATTGATTTTTCTAGCACTTGTCCTGAATGTAACTTGTCTTCCAAACTTTACAGAAGAGCCAACCCAAATCCAGCTGGATTTGTGGCTGTAGGGAAGTTGCTTGATTTTATTAAGCGTGGCTTATGTTCTCCCTCTCTCCCCTAATGCTCATACGCAACTTACAAAATCAAGAATTAGAGAAGCAGACTCTTCCCCCAGATCAAATGTTTTCCCTAGCTCTGTGCCTCTTCAGATCGCAGGTGTCTGAAGGCAGTTCTGACTGTGTTACCTAGGGGCACATTCTCTCTTGCTTTCTCCTCTGTGTTTCCACAGCACATGATATATACCTTTGTCGTAGCACTTCCCCAAAACCAAACCAAACTGTAGACCTGCCCCATAGAGCTTCCAAGGCTATAAATCATTATGGAAGCAGACTGCCACATCTTTCCCCTGCAGGGAGGCTGGTAGGTTCGAACCACCGACCTTCCAGTTAGGGGCCAAGTGCTTTATTCACTGTGCCACCAAGGCTCCTTGTTGCAGCACTTAAAAAAACTGCATTACAACTGTTTCTTCACTTAATTGTGTCTAGCACTTAGAAATGCGGGCTCCTTGAGGGCAGGAATGGAATTTGATTCATCTCCATATCCCTAGCATCTACCATGGGGCCTGGCCCATAGTCTTAACAGTTATTTCTTGAATTGAATTAAATTATTTTGGCCCTGAGCCGTACTAGCTGCTATTTGTTCTGCAACAGGCAGTCAAGGACGGCCAGGGAGCACTAGACAAACCTTATCAATTGTGGGGAGGGTTCTGAATGAGCTGTTTTTGCTGTTCCTTCAACCCCCTCTCATTGCTCTCACCCACCCTTTCTGGTTGCCTGCAGTTTGTGCAAAGAAAGGTCTTAAACATAGTACAGGATTTTTCTGTGACTTTCATAGTTTCTTTCAGCTGGGGCTGATGGCTTCGTCATTTTACTGAGCCTTTATATAGTACAGTCAAATCTGATTAATTTAGACTAACTTGGGGGAAGGCCAGTCAGAATTATAGATAGAAAAGAAATGCAGTTTTATTGCTTTCAAGTTCATAGAGTAAGAAGTAGACTAACAAAGCCCTTGCTAGGATGTTTTGCCAAGTAGAAGTCCTTGGACCTGCTTTAATGAATAAATAAGAATGATGTGCAATTAACATATTTATTGTTTGTAAATTGCTTCTAAAGTGCTTAAAAACAATTTATTCTCTTAAGTAGTTTAAACACTTCCCATGTAATCTTGTTTACACCATAATTTGCCCAGCAAACCTTTTTAAAAATAGTTACAGTAGCTTGGCTCTGTCTGAATGATCACTAAACATGAATTAGTGATTTTTGAACTGTAAAGGTATGACTCCAACACGATGGAGCAAGTAAGCCTGAGACGGATGCTTTGAGGAAGTGGGCAGAGTGGATTCTTCCTTTTGTACTTAGTCGTTGTTAGTCACAGAAGCAGGGGTTAGAGTTAGTTGCTCAGTCCTGTTTAAAGGGAAAAAAACAAAACAGATAAACAAAACAAAAAAACACGCTACCTCACTGGGAAGCAATACTTGCCATCACTCTAGCCCTCTCAGTATTCTAATGCCAGAGAATTTCTACTGAGGTAGTAAAAATGAGAAAATTTACCTTTTGGAAAATTTCACTGTGATCAAACAATCCCCAGTAGGCAAAACTAATAGAAGATACTGTATTTTGATTGCAGTTTATCTCAAGCAATTATAGATGAGCAATTTAAGTGGCAACAAAGCAAGTCATTTGCTAGAATGAGGCCCTATTTCACAGAGCTTTATCATTCTACGTTCTTCGGATTATTCCGCTAAAGGCAGCCTGTTTCCTTGGGTGGATCATGCATTCATTTTCTATAGTACTTTCACAATTCCTTTTCTTAATGATAGGATATTGACACAAAGTGATTTATAAGCATCATTTGCATGAAATTCAACTGACAGAAATTTAGTTGGCAGAACTTACAGCATTAGGTTTTACCCTTTGGGGACTTAGGAGAACTAACAGGAAGGAGCTGGGCTAGTGGAGAGGGATGAGCCATAGTCTGGGTATCAGAAGAGCTGAGTTCTAAACCCATGCCTGCTTCTAATAACCGGCTGTGTTGCTTAGCGGTGGACCTGAGGTTCCCTGGGCCCATTTCCTTCTCTTCAAAATTTTACAGGTATATGTGTATGGATGGGTGGATGTGATTACATCATTTCTAGGGTCTTAATACTGTATGGATCTATGATTCTGTGATAGTTACAAGCCCAAAAGGGGATTTTTCAAAGCCTACAGTGGACAGCATAGCATTGTTAGGTTGCACTAATGATTTCAAGAACCTTTGCAAATGACCACATTTGGCAGTAAAGCAGCTGAAGACTATCATGATCTGAAGAAATAATTAATATTGTATAAAAAGATGCATTTGTTATTTATGAAGGATAGATCTCTGAGGGGACTATAGACTGAAAGCAAAAACAGGATATCAGCTTCCATTTCCTCTACTGTCTTTAAAGTTAGACTGGGTGGAAAGTCCTCTGGTCTGGGAAGCAGGGGCCTTAGGCTCTTGCTCTGATTCTACCAATAATTGGCTGTTAGACTTGAATTCAAAAACTCTCCGGGTGTCAGTTTTTCCATGTGTTAAAAAGGGACAATAATACCCATGTCCCTGGGTGGCGCAAATGGTTAAGCGCTGGACTATTAACCAAAAGACTGGCGGTTCACACTTGCGCAGAGGCACCTTGGAAGACAGGCCTGGCAATCTGCTTTCAAAAGGTCACAGCCATTGAAAACTCTACGGAGCAGTTCTACTCTATACACATGGGGTCATTATGAGTTGGAATCGGCTTGATGGCAACTAACAACAACAACAACTTCTTAAGATGATTGGGGTTATTTAAAGAGAGCATAGATCAAGGCTCTGTGAAAAACAATTGCCATGCCAATACAAGATGCTGTTCAAGAAAATAATTTTAAAAATGGTGCTATTGAGATATGTAGTCCTACAGGTGTTTTCTTTATGTTAGATTGTAAAACACCCTCTTTGGAGGTGTGATTTGAATTATGTACAACACAATTGTGTATTTCACACTGGCATCTTAATGTGAATAAAAATATGGGATTCTAAGTCATCCCTGGGTGGTGCAAACGGTAAATGAGCTTGGCTGCTCACCAAAAGGTTAAGGGTTCGAGTTTACCCTGAGACTCCTAAGAAGAAAGACTTGGCCATCTACTTCCAAAAAATCAGCCATTGAAAAGCCTATGGAGCACAGTTCTACTCTGACACACATGGGATCACCATGAGTCAGAATTGACTAGATGGCAACTAGTTATATCATATTCAAACTAGTGAAAACAAAATGACTAGTCCCTGGGTGGTGCAAAGGGTTAACATGCTCAGCTCAGGTTGGCGGTTTGAATCCACCCAGAGGTGCCTCAGAAGAAAGCCCTGGCAATCTACTCCTGAAAAACCAGCCATTGAAAACCCTATGGAGCCGAGTTCTACTCTCACACACATCGGGTTGCCATAAGTTGGAGTTGACTCGATGGCAACTGGTTGGTTGATTTATCTTCTTAGAGCTATAAATGATACGTTGGATGAATGAAAGAGATGGGAAAAGGGAGATGGAGAGACAGAAAGTTAGTTTTTAACGTAAGACAGTCCTCCCTACTGTCTAAATTATTGAGAAATGTTGAAACAAGTACAGTCTAGGAAACTCAGCAGACTTTCTTCAAAGAACTTTGCAAACCTTGCATTTCTAATTCAATGTATGAAAGAGACAAGTCAGATAACCTTATCTCATAGACAGATATAACTTCAGCTGTTATTCAGTTAACAAACAGTGGGCGAGTACCTGCTCTGTGCCAGGCACAGTGATAGGTGCTGGAGACACAGGCACTAAAGATGCGATCCTTGCCATGAAGGAGTTCCCAGCCTAGTGGGGATGACAGATAAATAAGCATGCAATGTGTTATGTAATGTGATAGAAGTAAAATATACTCCTTTTATTTCCTTAGGTCATGAAGTGTGTTGCATTTCAGAACTGGAGAATCTTGAGTCACAGTCCAACAGTCTTGCCCTAAGGCAGTGCTGTCCAGTAGAACTTTCTGTGATGATGGAAATGTTCTCTATCTGCACTGTCCAGTATGGTAGCCATCTGCGATATGTGTTTATTGAACACTTGAAATATGGCTAATGTAACCGAGAGATTGAATTTTTAATTTAATTTAATTTTTGTTAATTTAAATTTAAATAGCTACACATAGCTAGTGGCTACAGTATTGGACGGCACAATTCTAAGGAATGGTAGAATAGGCCCACGGTCATGCTTCAAGGCAATCCTGAGCTGAAATCTCTATATTTGCTTTGGATTTAGAAGGCCTTGGTCAAGCTGCCCCAGTCCTTTAACCCTGTTTTGCTATCCATGTACTACACTAATCTTTGAATGGCTCATTTCCAGCTGACAGCTTTGAATTATGCATGCTAATATGCTTTACTTAACCCTGGGATGAGGGTTTTTAAAAAAAAAGGGATTCTGTGACACTTCAGTCATAACAGAGGAAGGAAATGGGGCGAAGGAAAACTAGTTTACAAAGGCTTTCAAAATGTCTCAAATCTTGTCTTTCACATAATTTCAGATGGTGTGAGGTCATTTTAACTCTCTTTAAACTGAGTTCTCTCTCTCTGTCACACATACACACACACAAACACACATAAACACATACACACACACACACAGTCCAGCAATGGTATCTGTTGTAAAAAGTTGGGCAGTTGGGCTCCTTCTATTACTGTTGAATTAGCAATTAGAGAAGTTGTGTCTATATATATATATTTCAGCCAAAGGCAAGACTGTTCACCACGTTATTCCTTTTTCTGATAGAACAGATAAGGGGAGAATGAGATAAAACATCCTGGTAGGGAACCTCAGGAAAAAAAAAAAAAACTATTGATAATATTCAACAGGAATTTAGTTGGAAATAGAAGTAAGTGTTCAAGGGAAATCAGCTTTATGAGCTGCCATTTGTGTGGTGATTCACAGCTTTAGAAAGTACCTGTACATGCATAATTGTAGTTAATGCTAATAACAACCCTGTAAGGTAGTTAGGTTAGATATTCTTTCCATTTTATTGATTAAGAAACTGAGGGTCAGAGAGGTTCAGTGATTTCTGCAAGATCACACAGGTAGTAACAACTTTTTCTGTTTCCATCTGGACCAAAACTCATAGCCATTGAGTCGATTCCGACTCATAGCAACCCTATAGGACAGAGCAGAACTGCCCCATAGGGTTTTCAAGGTTGTAATCTTTACGGAAGCAGACTTCTTCACATCTTTCTCCCACGGAGTGGCTGGTGGGTTCAAACCATAGACCTTTCGGTTAGCAGCCGAGTGCTTAACCACTGAGCCACCAGGGCTCCTTTTTCATCTGGAAGGCTCTGTATTTGGAGGGCTTCTAGGAATTTTCTTTTAATATTTTGTGATCTTTTTCTAAGTTTATGCTGTAGTTGCCGTTGAGTCGGTTCTGACTCATGGCGACCTCCATGTGAGTCAGGATAGAACCACACTCGGTAGGGTTTTCAAGGCTGTGACCTTTCGGAAGCAGATTGCCAGACCTATCTTCCGAGGCACCTCTGGGTGCATTCAAACCACCAACCTTTCAGCTAGTAATTGAGCGCTTAAGTATTTATGCCACCCAGGGACTCCTCTAAGCTTATAACCATCTGCAAAAGTAACCGCCAGGTTGACTTTCTGCTCTAACTGAAGCTGTGTTTACCAGGAATAAGCATTTGAAAATATCTAGACACAGAGATACATCACTCTTCCCCTCACAAAAATCATACATAATGTCTGTATTTATATGTATAGTGGCAAAAAATGTTTCTTTATTATCAAGTAGACACAAGTATCGAGCAGACAAAGATAAGTGAGGAGTGGATGTGCCACTTTCCTTTGAGAGAAAGATGTGTGCATATGTAAGAGTGAATGAAGAAAGAGGTGCCAAAGAGTATCTGAAAGACTGATTGGGAGAGAGCTGGGGAGGATGAAAGCTGAGAACAGCGTGGGGAAAGGAAGGCAGAAATCAACAGTTCAGGGAGAGAGATATGGCTGCCTGACACGGCATGGTGCTATGTTTCTGACAGTGTTAATTTCTTTTTTTTTGACAGTCAAGTTTGGAATTGTTCCTGGTTTTTGCTATGGGGAGTCTCATGGTAGAGGGAGAGAGTGAGGTGTTCTCCCGCATTATTTCTTAATTTTCCTGCAGAAAGAAATTGCTCTAGTTGTGTTCACTGCTCTTGAACCTGTCATGTTTAAGCAGGCTAGGGTATTTTCTTTTCTCCCAAATAGTTCACGCAGTCAGCCAGTCCTAATTACTTCCATTTCATTACATTTTCCAGAATCCTATTGAGGTGTGGCCTAGTGGCGAGAGCATAGGACCTGGAGTGTGGAATCTCGAATTTTAGTTGCAGATGTGACATTGCCTTTCTCTAGCACAGGGCAAGTCTCTTAACCTGTTTTATACAGCTGTTAATGGGGTTAATGATATATATATATATTTAGCTCATGATGGTAGCAGGAGGACTGACTAGTTCACGTTGGTTAAAAAGCTCTGAGGAAAAGAAATGACAAGTTTTTGTGTATTGCGTCCATTTTCAAAAGCAAATTCTTCTTGCAGGGTGATATTAACAGGAGGCACCTCTCCGTTAGAGTCATTAAACACCTCACGGGAATCTTGCTGGCTGAATGGGAAGCAAAATTCTTCAATATTGTTCTGTGACTTCTGTAGAAAATGTAGCTACCTTCAGCCCCAGTTTCCAACTTGGGTGTCTGTTTTCCTCCCATTTAAAAATATTCCTCTCGCTTATGGTTTCTCTAAGGTTTAATCATTCTTCTCTCTCCTGAAATCTTCTTAGTTTACTGTTACTGGTGCAAAATGACTATTGTGCTGCAGCTGTGGGGGTGGGGTGGGGGAAATGATCCCTATTTATAACAGCCTGTTAAACATCCTGGAATTCTTTGTGATAAAAAGTGCCATATAAATGCAAGGTGCTCTAGTAATTGTTGTTCTCTTGGTGCATTGCATAAATATATTACAGATTTCAAATACTCTGACAATTGCAAGCTGCTGATAATATTAACCACTTTGCAAGGTGGAATTATGGCTTTACTGTGCATAGCTGCCAGCACTCTTATGTCAGAGAGTAGCCTTTTGACTAATCTCTATTTTCAAATCAGGTCAAACCCTAACCTTCCTCCCCCACCAAATAAAATGAGAAGGCCTATTGTGATTTGGGAAAAAGACAGGTAGGGGATTTTAGAGAATGACCAAATATTTCCATTATTTCCTCGAATTCCTCTTCCTATTGCTTCTCATTTATGGTTCTCGAAGTGATGCTGAAGTGTAAACTCTGTTTTGTCTCCCCCAAAACTGATTTGCTGCATTGCTAGAAACTAGAGGCTACTGTGGGTTTCCTTCAGCGCCTAATACTTTCAACAGAAACAAATGCCTTTTATATAAACTACAATCGTAATGAGAGGGTTGCCAGTGTTATGCAACCATAGAGTCTGATTTTGAGAAATGTTCATTGTGCCTCATTAAATTTGAAATTAGTGCTTAAAAGGTCAGAAATAAATAAGGTGTTTATATTTTTGTGACAATAAATATAAGTGGCTGCTTGTATGTGCACATCCTTGACTCTGCTCATTCCCGTGAACTGAGACACCGCTCGGTTTGCCATGGCAGTAATCAAAATATCTGCACCAGAAGAGAACTGTGCAGGCTTTCATTGACCACAAACAAGAAAATTATCTATTATACTGTGTCTAATTAGAAAACATCAATATTAGAAGTGCATGCATTTTACTATTTCTCGATTATTTCTTGTCTGCATGATTGCACATTACAGACTTGAGCAACAAGCTGGTACAAGGGAAATGAATTTAGAAAGATATGCCATAGGCTGTTAATGCTACTCTTAAATAAGCTTGTGGAGGCCACTGAGTTTTAAGTGATGTTTAATATAAATAATGGAATTGGGATTGGAACTGGATTTGGGGGTGTTGTTTTGGCCCACAGGCACAGGGCCACCCGTCGCTTTCCCTCCAAATATTTTGAAAGTCTTTTCAGCTGACAAAACTTGATCAACAGAAATTGCACTCTGCAGGCAGTCAGGGCTCCGCAGCTGCGAAGTAGCCTAGAACTGAGGCATCAATAAAATAGAATTTATCGAAAAGGAATGGACCAGCTCAGGTTCTTAGAGTACTAGGCCTTCTCTGAGCCAGAGGGGCTCAAAGACAGGCTGGATTCAGGAGAGCTCATACATACTGTGGATCCCTGGAGCGTTGCTTGGGGAGGTCTTATATGGGTTTCTTATTGTCAGTTGCAGCAGCTTTACCAAATCATAGCTTCTGAAATTGGAGCCACTCATAAATCATTGCTAGTCCTCTTAGGTCACATTCTAAACATGGTTATCTCTAAAGGACAATTGAAATGATCACCAAGTTTCCAGGGAAGAAAGTGACTCATTCCTGGATCCCTTGGACTACGTGACTGGGCCCTCCAGCTAGGTCTGGAGAACTACCTCCAGTTAGTGTGTGCCAATTTTTTTCTTTGTCTAACTGGTAGACTATATTGTCCTGATCCATTCATGGGAAATAGCCGAGAAAGTCATCCTGAGAAAAATAGGGAAGAAGCAGGATAATCACTTTCCTGATGTTGCCATCTTGAGCTTGTTTTCCATCTCTGTAGTAGGTAATGCCAAAAACAGAACTGGGTTGTTGTTTTCTTTCTTATTGTTGTGGCATGCTCTATCTAAGTCAGTGTTTAATGTTGCTGTAGCACTTAACCTGTGTGTTTGTTTTCTTGGCTGTTTAAGGGGACATAACAGTTGGCACTTGCTTGTAAAGTACTTTGATATTTGAGGATGAAAGGCACTCTATGCTCGCAAACTAACTTTAATGTGTTATAGTTACATATTTGGGGATGGTGGTTTGACTCCAGGATTTGTTCCACTGGCAAATGTTGATCGCTATTTACTCTTCAGGCAAGTTTTATTTATGTGGGATGAGATAGTTTAATTTGCGTGATTGGATCCATCATTTTACTAACTCTTTAGCCACTTTTACTCACACTGAGGTCTTGTTGATTTTGCATTGGGCAAATTTTGCACTGGGAAAATCTTCTGCAAAAGACCTCTCTAAAATATTAAAAAGCAAAGTTGTAACTTTGACGCCTAAAGTGCGCCTGACCCAAGTCATGGTGTTTTCATACACATGCAAAAACTGGACCATGAAAAAGGAAGACTGAAGAAAAATTGATGCATTCAAATTGTGGTGTTGGCTAAGAATATTAAATATGCCATGGACTCGGGTGGATTATCCAATAGGCAAGGTAAGCATAGTGCTTACCTTGCTTACCAGATCCTCTGTAGTGTACAATTTCACATGGGTTTCACCACATCAAAGAAACTGTGAAATTGTTCATTATAGATTAGTAAGTAAGCACAAGAAAGCCCATGCTTACCTTGCTTACTGGGTCATCCGCCCCTGTCAGGGATTATAAATTTGAAAAGAGGCTTTGATTCTGTAGGAAGGTACTGTGGGGTTGGGAGAGAGACAGATGCCAGCCATACCTACAAGCAGACTCTGATGTAGTGAATAAAATGTGTAATTGTTCACTACAGATGATCTAGTAAGCAAGGTAAGCGCCATGCTTACCTTGCCTATTGGATAATCTGCCCCTGCATGGACTGTCAGAAGAACAAACAAATCTTGGAGGAAGTATAGCCAGAATGCTCCTTAGAAACGAGGAAGGTGAGACTCCGTCTCACTTACTTTGGACATGTCATGAGGAGGGACCAGTTGCTGGAGAAAGACATCATGTCTGGTAAAGTAAGAGGGTTAGAGAAAATAAGAAAAATCCCCTATGACATGGATTGACACAGTGTCTGCAACAATGGGCTCAAACATAGCAATGATTGTGAGAATGGCACAGGACTGGGCAACATTTAATTCTGTTATACATAAGGTTGCTATGAGTCGGAGTAGAGTCGACAGCACCTAACAACAACAACAATGTAGAATAGGCATTAACTGGTTCCTGAGAGCTTTTTATAAGCAGATACTACTTTAGAGTGCACTATGCCCCACAAAGCTCTTAGGAAAGAGCCCAAGGGCCTTATTCAAAAGGCTGTGTTTGTCTGTTAAAATGGTATGGTCCTCAACCTCGTCTTTCAGCAGGTTTTTTTGCCTCTGAATTGCATGGATTCCTGTAGACAGTTACTAGGTTCCTCAAGGAAGCCTTTGTAGTGAAATTTACAACTGGATTTTTCTGATAAAGGCACAGCTTTGACCCAATCAAAGCTAAGGGCAGAAAAAGTACTTTCCCTAGGCCATCTTTGCCACCTCTGGGTAGTCTGATCACGTCAATGGCCTCAGTGAAACTTTAGGAGTGGTAATGAAAGGCTTCCAAGAGGGGAACTCTTTCAACTTGACTTGTTGGATATTAACCACATAGCCTGGGTTTCCTGTTGATAGCCTTGAAAGCCAGTAGAGTCCTAGAAGTCTTCTTCCACATGTAGAAAAGTAGCTTCCATACTGTTAATCTGTGACTTAGAGATCTACAATCTAGTGAAACCTTATCTTCTCACAGAAATGTTATCTACCTTGGTATGGATGCACTATCATGTGTCACCAATGCCGTTCCTAGAGCTGTGGCAGGACTGATGGATTTAAATGGGCAGAAAGTACCTAACTACGTCATCTTATCCCTGGACGATATAGCCAAACTACTGTGTGGTAGGTGAGAGTGATTGGCATAGTGATGGTTCAGTGGTAGAATTCTCACCTTCCATGATGGAGACCTAGGTCAGTGTACCTCAAACGTAGCCACCATCCATCTGTCAGTGGTGGTCTGTTTGTTGCTATGATGCTGAAAAGGTTTCCATGGAGCTTCCAGACTAAGACAGACTAGGAAGAAAAGGCTGGTGTTCTACTTCCAAAAAATCAGCCAACAAAAACCCTATGGATAAAAATGATCTGATCCCGTTATGCATGGGGTTGCCGTGAGTCAGGGGCCAACTTGATTGCAGCTAACAATAATAACAGTTAGGAGTAAGGACAGAGAACAAATTGTAATTACAGAAAACAGTGTGCAGAACGGATGCACGCTGAAGAAATAGGACTAGCCTGGCTTAATAGAATTGGTCGTATGCTTTAATTGTGACAACTAGCTTCATTCTTAACGTCTTTCATCTATCTTCTGGTCATTAACTGATGTAGCGCATGAACGATTGCTAAAATGTCCAGCATTGTGGCAAATGGCATGTTGTTGTTAGTTGCCAAGGAGTCAGCTCCTACGTGGCGACTGTATGTATAACAGAACGAAATGTTGCCCAGTCATGTGCCATCTTCATGATCATTGATATGTTTGTGTCCGTTGTTGTGGCTATTGTGTCAATTCATCTCGTTGAGAGTTTCTCTCATTTTTGCTGGCCCTTTGCTTTACCAAACATCATGTCCTTTTCTAGAAATTCATCTTTCCTGATGCTGTGTCCAAAGTAAATGAGACAAAGTCTTGCCATCCTTGCTTGTAAGGAACATTCTGGTTGTAGTTCTTCTAAGACTGACTTGTTCATTCATCTTTTGGCAATCCATGGTATATTTAATATTCTTTGGCAATACCACAGTTTGAATGCATACATTTTTCTTTTGTCTTCCCTTTTCATTACCCAATTATTCAAATGGTATAGGGGCCTCAGAGAGAGCTTCCGGTCTAGCTGGGGAGATGAACTGACATACTACACACCAAATAATCACAGAACCTGAGGCAGTGCATACTTACATTGTACAGTCTGTATACAGTCTGTATACAAAATGCTGAGAAATGCTAAGCAATGTGGGATGATCAGTGATAGAGATACATTAGAAATGAGGTTGGCTATTTATAGGTGAAGTAGAGGACTTCTATTTGATAATCCTCAGCTAAGGATTTAATTTAGATTTAATGCTACATGCAAAAAAGAGCCACTGTAGGGTCCTGAAAAGAGAAGTGATGTGATGAAAATAGTGAGTAAGGAAGATCATTCAGACAGCAGCTTGCAGAATGGGCTGGAGCAGAAGGAAAATGGAGACAAGGAAACTGTGACACAAGGTGATGAAGGCTGTGGAAATGGAGCAGAAGGGATAGATACATGTGTTATTCCTAAGAACCTCAAGAATTTTATAACCTATTTGATAGGAAAGGAAGGGTTCCTGCATTTATAACATGGATGATATATATGTAACAAATATGAGGGCCTTCACACCCTCCATTGTGAACCATCTACCTTTGTCAAGCATTAGGGTGCTATTTAGTTCTAAAAAGTAGTAGAGTAATTCTCAAAGTTGTACTCCACAGGTCTATGCACAGGCATGTATCTGCAGGTAGATATGTGCCAAGGTCTTTGTGTGTATTTTTCTTGTTTTCTGAATGGCTGACATTTTGACTATCCCTGGTCTATTAGTTTGTGACCTCTTTGAGGGCACAGGTATGTCTTTATTTCTTTTTTCATCCTCTGTGTGGAATACAGGGTTGGCACATCTTTATTGAATGAATGGATGAATGAATAAAAACCACTTTGTTTTAGAATCCTAGAATTTTTGGAGCTTGAAAGGAACATTGAGATCATTTGGGTTATTCTCCTCATTTTGTACATGGGTAAATGAAGGCTTTAAGAGGGATAAAGTGACTTATCCCTGGCTATCAGAGTGAGTCAAGGAGCCCTAGCAGTACAATGGTTAAGCACTCGGCTGCTAACTGAAAGGTTGGCAGTTTGAACCCACCAGCTGCTCCACGGGAGAAAGATGCGGCAGTCTGCTTCTGTAGAGAGTTACAGCATTGGAATCCCTGCGGGGAAGTTCTACTCTGTCCTATAGGGTCGCTATGGGTCAGAATCAACTCGATGGCAATGAGTTTGATTTTTGGTTTTATCAGTGAGTTTTACATGGGAATGGAATCCAGGTCTCATGACCACATTACATTGCTTGCTGTCATCAAACGGTGTGTGTTTGTGTGTGTGTGTGGGGGGGGCAGTGTGTATATGTGTGTGTGTATGTATAAGAGAGAGAGAGAATTAGGGCTGGAGGTGTGTGGAGAGCATATGCCAGATAATAGGTGTGGTTAGTAGCAACTTACTCGGATTATTTTCTAGTTCAGAGTAAATATGAGCTTTCTAGTGATGGAAACTTGAAGGATGGTGCTTCTTTTCCATCTTTACTAATTCCTGCTTCAGCTGCTGCTGTCTGGATGAATGAGTCTTTGAATACACATTCTAGCTGGAGGCATGTTGGCTTTATTTTTATATAGAATTTACATTTTCATTTTTATGTGTTGGGGATAGGAAGAAGGAAGAGCCATTTGTCAATTCATTTCAAAAAAAAAAAACACTTGTGAGGAGATGAGCACTTGAACATCTAAAACAGCAACTACTTTTAGAAAAGGTCATGGGTCTTTTCATTGTTGATCAATAGGCACAATTAGCATTATTGGAAGTCAGCAGTTAAGAAAAAATAACCAGTATTTTAAAATTACTTTGCTGTGCATCTTATTTGGGATTCTAGTCACCTTATTTGTATGTCTAAAATGACTATTAAGAGTTAAATATTAAAAAAAATAGTAAGCAGATTGCAGTTATAATGCTTTTCAGTTAGATGGGAATTTAAACGGGTTGTTCATTTTCAAATTAAAACCTTAAGGTTTGGGGAATCTGTGTTGTAATCCTAGAGTCTGTAACCCTTTTTAACTTGGTATGGTGACCTGGGGATTTGTGCCACTGGGGAAAGATTCTAATCCTGGATACCTGCATTTATTGGGCTCCATTCTTCTCAGGGATGAAGTCTTTCCTGCTAATAAATGCGGTGCTGAGAGAGCTGCAGTCACTCTTCAGAGACTAGGGCACCATTCAGTGAACTGTAGAAATAATGCAAAATGACAATTAAAGTAGGACATTCTCTGGTACCTTGGGGGCCTGACAAAGTGGAAGTATTCAGCTTCTTTGTGTTAGACTTATTAACATGGAGACATAATGACACATCACCCACCCAGAAGTCTCATGAGAAACTTCACATGTCCAGAATGGAACTGAGAACAGGAAGTAGTAAGCAAAGAAGACTCCTGAGCAGGTGAAAAAGCCAAGAAACAACAACAACCAAAACACGCACAAAAGTCCATGTATTAAAGATTGCATAATTTTCCTCTTAGGACAACATCTCAGCTCTCTACCTAGAACTTAGTAACTCTTATTTTCTAGACTATTCTAACAACATTTATCTAATTTTCAAAAACACAGTAGATTGGAAGCATCAAACTCAAAATGGAAGAGGAGCTGCTTTGGCTGTATTAACAGCACTGAGAAGTAACAGCTGAGTGTTTGATAACACATTGGTGAGGGACATAAAGTAAAAATTAAAGACGAGAACTCAAAAGCCCAGTGCTTTGAGGATTCGTTGAGTGTACAGGCGAAGTGTGGATAGTATAATAATTTACATTCAAAGAGATGGTTCTAAGTAACCAGTAAGAGATTAAATTATACCTTTTATAATCTATTTTAAGGAAGGGAACTGTGTGATACATTTCAGAAACAAGGCAGAATGGTTGGAGTTTTTACATCAAGGTTTTAGTCCTTAAAGGGAAAACTCTCAGCCATCTGGAAAACTCACCTATCCAGAATTACATATTCTCTGAGGGTTTCAGAAAATCAAGATTTCATTAAACCTAGGCCAAGTGAGAAGCCTGCTCTTAGTGAATTCCTCAGATAAAGACTTCTAAGTAGAGAAAAGATTTGGGAGAAATATATTAAATGATAAAAAAGTGACCCTTATTTACCTTTGAGACTGGAAATAAAAGTTTGCTCTAGACCCATTTTTTTTGATGTCAAAATTAGGATTTTCAAAAACAAATGTTGTTCTTGTCTCTTTGCTGTGTTGCTGTGTTAAACTGGTTGTCTCATTAGAGATAGGGACATTTCCTAGTGAAATTAATGTGACATGTACAGAAAATTTGCCTTCTCAAATATTTCATGTTATTTGCCATTTAGAATGCTTAGAGAGGGGATTGGAATAATGTCAAGCAAATTTTTGATTAAATAAGGCTAACCAGGAGCCAATACTTTCATGCAAAAAAGAAAATCTCCTTTATTATTGTTTTAAAAAGTATATTTATGCTGAGGTTCTTTTCCCTATACTGAGAAGATCTTGGCAGATAATCTGACAGGAGAGGTGCCATCTTCTAAACACCTGGGCTTGCCTTAGAAATCACAGCACATCAGGTCAAAGTCTGTTGCCAGGCTTTTACTCAGGACAGTTTTTCTTCACCTTGGATGTACATTAGAATTACCTGAGAAGCTTTTTAAAAATACCAGTGCCTGGGCCCCACTCCAGGCCAGTTACCTAAGAATCTCTTGGAGTGGGGGCCTTGGCATTCGTATTTTTAAAAACAAAATTCCCCAGGTGATTCTAATGTGCAGTCAAGACTGAGAACCACTGGCTTAGTATATGCAAACTATTCATTAACAAGACATTATTTCCTTCTCACTCTATGCTTCACCTAAATTATGAAAATATTTACTCTTTTAATGCACAGGGGTTGAATCTGAGCACACACCTTGAACCGGTACGAGCTAGAACACTTGATGTTTATATATAAAGACCCAAATATAATTGGCTACCTATGGTCAGTTAGCTCAGTTGTTTGGAATGTAGTCCTAATGAGGCCAGAACCATGTATTTCCTCCAATTAGAATAATTCTGTTGCATAGGTTGTTCTCATAACTGCAACCAAGCTACTTCACAAGGAGACCTGAGACTGATTACAAAGGCAAAAGACAATGGATGAATCAGCATAGCCCCATTCACTATGGGAAAATCAGTTCTAGGAAGCTGCCTCATTGACTGGTCCTTCTAATTGCTTAGAATGCCACATGGACCATCTGCCCATTGTGGTTCGACATGGTTGGGGAATGGAATATTTACATTTGAAGGCCTGGGCCTGGTTTAATCTTTGAGAGGAAAAGAAAGAAAAAAACAAAGGAGAAAGAAATATAGGAAGGGATTAAGCCTCAATGATACTTTCCTACCTACAGTGGCAGATCATGTCAGACACATCTGCCCAGGGTTAACTGAACTGTATCCCAGAGACAGTGAATTGTCTTCTTTTAATTTAGTATCTGTGAGTGGGAATCCTTATGGTAAGATATATTACTCCATTTGGGCTAAGGAGTAGTAAAGTCATCAGGGATAAAATTTGCATGGTTTTGCTTATGTGCCCTAACATGTAGTTCCGGCACCACAGAGCTCCATATTTGATGTACAGTGCACACAGGTTGGACCATCCTCATCTGCAAAATTATTTAAAATATTCTACTTAAAAAATGACTTCTTTAACATGACAATAGCTTGGGATGTTGCTCATGCTTTTCCTGCAAAATCAGTACCCTCTAGATTTCCTTTTTTAATCTGTGTGTCTATCTACTAACTTTCTTGAAAAAAAAAAAGATTTAGTGAATTTAGAGGCTGAGATGGAACAGGGACTACTATTTTATTGCCTGAATGAGGTCAGACTCCTGATCCTACTTGGGGTTTCATGTTCTGTAGAAAGCAGGGCATAAGGATTGCTACGTCAGTTATGACAATGCAGTTAAAATTCTGTTTTGGACTCATGTTGTATTATCCCTACTTTACAGAGGAGGAAATGGAGAACATAGAGATTAATTTGTCCAAGGTTGCACGAAGAAACTAATAACTGAACTGTGCTGAATGCTTAACCAATTCCCCACTTTAACAGGATAGCATGCTTTTGTGGGAGGTCTGGGGAGGCTTCTACTTGTTAAATTAGATATCATACTGAACATGATAGAAGAGTACATTTAACCAACACCACTTTTGCCTATAATGTTGATACAACAAATAAATGATTGGTGTTTGACTGACGGATTACTTGATTGATTGATAACCTCTACCAGCAAACACTTAGATTGTATTCCCAGCACAACTTTAAGTTTGCCTCTTCCTCCTGTGATTGTTTGCAACAGTCAGTGTTCGTTTTCTTATGAACAAATTAGAAATGAACTGACCCATTTGATTTTTACTCTCCCAATCCATTCATCCCAACAGCACCAATAGTTACTTGTGGTTTACATTAAAGGGGATTTTATCTTCTAGATAAAAGCAGTGTGAGTGGACATTACAGGCCTATCTTCAAATAAGGGGCATGGGGGGCATGATGATGCCTGGGTAAGTATAGGACAACGTTGGGATTTAGTATTCTCTGCAATCTTCTCTCCTCCTTTCTCCTACCATCCCTACCACTCCCATCCCCACCTACTCTAGGTACTTAGTTTCCCTGCCCTGACTGCTGGCTGTCCAGTGCCCATGTGGTAGCTAGATCTGATATTACCTGTCCTGTTTGCTCCTCTACCAAACTGTGAGCTCCTTGAGAGCAAGGGCTGCATCTCTGATTTCTGAGAGCCTAGTACAGTTAATGTCTGACAGGTAGTTGTCTGAAAGAATTAGAAAATGGTGAAACAGACAAGGAATCTGCTATTTTGTTAGCTAGGAAACTCTTGTGTTTCCTTTTCCAAGCACCCTCAGCTGAAGTGATTTCAGAGGCCCCTAAAGAATGGTGGGAATTTCTGTTACAATGGCAGGAGGCTGGAGGAGATGTCCTTGGGCATTTTTCAGTTCATACAAAGGTTCAACGAGAGTAGTTTTGGTGTATGACCCACTTTACTAGGACATTCATTTACTTCAGTATAGACTTTTCCCTGGGTTCCACCCCTTCTAAGCCTGTCTTCCTCCAGTCCCCCCAACCTGTGGTGCTCATAAACTGTTTTCCCATCCCTTTTATCTGGCAGGTATTCTGCATTTGCTTTTGTAAAGCCTTTATTCAGGCAGTCTGCTGTAACCAGATTAGACAATGGTGTTTTAATGATAGAAGCTGAGACGGGTTTGCTTGCAACTTTGTGTTTCACATGAAAGGCTTTGGCACCCCCTGTGTACTGCACTTCACCTCCATTTTAGTTATAATACTTGCTTGCCTTTATATCTGTGATAAAACGAAGGCCTTTCCATTTATCTGTGATAAAACGAAGGCATTTGCTGAGCAAAATGTCTTAAAACCGGGGCTTCGAACCAGTTCCAAACGGTTCAGTCATGGCCAATGGAAACAAGGCAAGCTTCGAACCAGTTCGAAGTGTTTCAGTCATGGCCCACTGAAAGGAGGGGAGTTTACGTGTTGCATATCAACCAAGTCTCTTGCACCTTGGCTTATGACCGGAGTAGGAAACAGGCAGCAGTGCCCGCTCAAAGATGGCAGTGGACTACACTGCTTTGAATGTATGTCACTGTCCACAGTCCTGCCAGTAATCTAGTCTCCCACATCAGGAAACTTTCCACTGATGCGGGAGATTGGATTATTGGCAGGACTGTGGACAGCGACACACATTCAAAGTGGCGAGGTGGGCCACTATCTTTGAGCGCGGTACAGCTGCCTGTTTCCTACTCCGGTCAAAAGCCGAAGGAAGCGCAAGAGATTTGGTTGCTGTGCAGCTCATGCTGCCCTTGTTTCGGTCGGCCATGACTAAACTGCTTCGAACAGGTTGGAAGCCCTGCGTTTTTTCCATTGGCCACGACTGAACAGTTTAGAACTGCTTAGAAGCCCTGCTTAATAAAGTGCAGAGTTTAAATTCACAGTGGGGGATTACTTTGCTTGTATTTCCATATCTATGGAATAAATATTTCAACATGTTAATTGTCTACTACTAATAAAAATACCTTTGAACTTCCAGTCAAGTTGATGGGTACAGAATTGTGTCCACTGGGGAATGGGATGCAATTAGTTTCTGTGAAAATTGCAGGTCATGTTGTATCTTCTCTGTGAACAGTTGCATGGTCAGTAGTCAGCCATATTCTAGGGAATGTTTGTGTCAAGTATTTATTGGTCTGTAGATAAGAGATGCCTCCAGAGAGTCCTCAGGGTCCCAAAGAGGTGGGAGGCATTCCTCAGGCTGTTGCCCTACAATGGCCTTGGTTTCCAATTCATTTATTGCCTCTTGCCCAGTACAAAAATTCTCCCTAAGTATTACAGTTTGACTCTTCTCATGAATCATCTATGTAACTTTTTAAATCTTTTTTCCCCTATTTTAGACTGAAAACTATTCTTTTGACTCCAACTACGTGAACAGCCGAGCCCATTTAATCAAAAGGTATGTTGGTTTTGCTTGCCTTTCTTCTATAGCTTGCATCTTTTGTATCCACTTCCCCACTTTGTTGTGCCACTAAATTTAATATAAAAAGGAAATTCGATTACAATTTTAAATCATGACTTTTTCAGATTTTAAAAAGAATAATTGCTGCTTACTGTAGAAATTTTGGAAAATTCAGAAAAGGATAAAAAATTAAATAAAAATCACTGGTAATCCCATCATCCAAAGGTAGTAACTGTTGGCATTTTATCATATTTCTTTACATTGAAATGGATGTATAGACACTCACATTTTTAAGAAAATAAACCGGGATCATGTTAAAATATGGTTTTATGTGATGATTTAGAAATCCAATATTAGAAAATAGATACTTTTAAAAATCCTGTTGATATAAAAATTCTTGTTGCTTTTCACTTTATTTAAAAGGAGCTTTTAAAAAGTTTTTTCATGTGGAACTTCCAGTGAGTTTCATGATTGCTGTTACTTTGACAACTTTGAAATCATTTTAAGGGTATTTTAATGACAGAAAAACTAATACCTTATCTTTTTAAATACTGTGTAGATGCGGGAGGGAAAGAAAAGATATTCGCCTGATTCAATACTTCTTAAAATATTTATGCGAAATTCAAATGAAACATTCAAAGTTTATATTTGCGTGATTAGATGGCCATAAGTTAGCTATGCACAGAGCCACAATGTATGTGAGTACAGAGCTGAAGACTGCTAAGGAAGATTCCAGTCTGTGCAGTGGGCACTAAAGCAGACCGATGAGGGGCAGAACTAGAGGCTCAAGAATCCCTCTAAAGAGGGAGAGCTAAGCAAAGCAGAGAGCTTCTCATGCAGAAAAACCAGTACTGACCATTCAGATGATGCCTTTATTACTGCTTCATGTAAATAGCCCCTTGAATGGTCCACTGGTTATTCTGCAACTAGAACTTCTGAGTGTGTTTGTTAAAAGAATAGAAATGAAATAGAGAGGTAAGCAGTTTACGTTAGAGCTTCGGTATAGGAGGCCTGGAAATACTATTATTTTGCTGGCTTTCATCCCATAAATTTATATCACGAGAAGAGTAGGATTCAAGGTATAAACTAGCTAGTTGTACAAGCAAGTTTAATTCATATCTAATTTAATTTACGATGCTGAAATAGCCCCTGAAACATGCTAGTTTTATCTCTGTTGGTCTGGGTTTGCTTTTGACCTTAAGTGATGATCATTAATCATCTGAAAATGGATATCCCAGTATTACCAGTTATTGCATAGTTGCGAATTTTTTTTGAGAGGTTGAGAGTAATCCATTTTGAATATTTTTCTTGGCCCACATAATTGAAGCAAAAGGTGACAAATTCAAAGTTATTCAACTAATTTGGCTTAGGAGGAAAAAAATAATTCTTTACATGCACTGATTAGAGTGACTTTGCAGCAGATATCTGTTTTGTTGTTTCCTTCTTTAGGACTGTTATTTTCTTTTATCTTTATTGATTTATTTATTTTTATTGTTGTAGTGTAAATGAAGTTTACCTTTCAAGTTAGTCTCCCATACAAAAATTTATACATACATTGCTATGTGATCCTAATTGCTCTCCTCATACTGTGACAGCACACTCCTCCTTTCCACCTCTGATTCCCCATGTCCATTCAACCAGCTCCTAACTCTCTCTGCGTTCCCATCTCACCTCTGGACAGAAGCGGCCCATTTAGTCTCTGATATCTACTTGAGCCAAGAGGCACACTCCTCACAAGTATCACTTTATGTCCCACTGTCCAGTCCAATCCCTGTCTAAAGAGTTGGCCTCGGAAATTGTATTAGTTCTGGGCTGAAAGAGAATCTGCGGGCCATGCTTTCTGGGGTTCCTCCAGTCTTAGACCATTAAGTCTGGTTTTCTTACTAGAATTTGAGTTCTGCACCCCACCTTTCTCCTGCTCCATCAGGGACTCTGTTGTGTTCTTTGTCAGGGCGGTCATTGGTGGTAGCCGGGTACCATCTAGTTCTTCTGGTCTCAGGCTGATGAAGTCTCTGGTTTATGTGGCCCTTTCTGTCTCTTGGGCTACTACTTTCCTTCTGTCTTTGGTGTTCTTCATTCTCCTTTACTCCAGGTGGTTGGGACCAATTGATGCATCTTAGATGGCCGCTTGCAAGCTTTTAAGACCCCAGACGCCACTCACCGAAGGAGGATGCAGAACATTTTCTTAATAAGCTTTGTTATACCAATTGACCTAGATGTCCCCTGAAAGCATGGTCCCCAGATCCCTACCCCTGCTATTCTGTCCCTCAAAGTGTTTGACTGTATTCAGGAAACTTCTTAGCTTTGGTTTAGTCCAGTTGTGCTGACTTCCCCTGTAGTGTGTGCTGTCCTTCACTTCACCTAAGATAATACTTGTCTACTATCTAGTTAGTGAATAACCCGTATCCTCCCACCCCATCCTCAAAGAACCATCAAAGAATGTTGTCTTCTGTGTTTAAACCTTTTCTTGAGTTCTTATAATAGTGGTCTTATACAATATTTGTCCTTCTGTGACTGACTAAATTCACTCAGCATAATGACCTCCAGATTCCTCCATGTTATACGATGTTTCACGGCTTCATCGTTGTTCTTTATCTTCGCGTAGTATTCCATTGTGTGGATATACCCATAATTTGTTTATCCATTCATCCGTTGATGGGCACCTAGGTTGTTTCCATCTTTTTGCTATTGTGAACACTGCTGCAGTGCACATGGGTGTGCATATATCTATTCGTGTGATGGCTCTTATTCCTCTAGGATATATTTCAAGGAGCGGGATAACTGGATCATATGGTACTTCCATTTCTAGCTTTTTAAGGAAGCACCAAATCGATTTTCAAAGTGGTTTTACCATTTTACATTCACACCAACAGTGTATAAGTGTTCCAGTCTCCCCACAACCTCTCCAGCATTTATTATTTTGTTTTTTTGCTTAATGCTAGCCTTGTTGGGGTGAGATGGTATTTCATTGTAGTTTTGATCTGCATTGCATTAATGGCCAGTGATCGTGATTATTTCTTCATGTGTCTGTTAGCTGCCTGAATTTCTTCTTTGTTGAAGTGCCCCTTCATAGCCTTTGCCCATTTTTAATTGGGTTATTTGTCTTTTTGTTGTTGAGGCTTTGCAGTGTCTTGTAGATTTTAGAGATTAGATGCTGATCGGATTTGTCGTAGCCAAAATTTTTTACCCAGTCTGTAGGTTGTCTTTGACTCTTTTGGTGAAGTCTTTTGATAAGCATAAGTGTTTGATTGTAGGAGCTCCCAGTTATCCCAGTTTGTGCATCGTTACTTATGGTTCGTATTGTGTTTATACCATGTATTAGGGCTTCCAGCGTTGTCCCTATTTTTTCTTCCATGATCTTTATAGTTTTCGATTTTATATTTAAGTCTTAGATCCATTTTGAGTTAGTTTTTGTGCATGGTGTGAGGTATGGGTCTTGTTTCAGTTTTTTGCAGACGGATATTCAGTTATGCCAGCACCATTTGTTAAAGAGACTGTCTTTTCCCCAGTTAATGGACTTTGGGCCTTTGTCGAATATCAGCTGCTCATAGGTGGATGAATTTATGTCTGCATTCTCAATTCTGTTCCATTGTCTATGTATCTGTTGTTGTACCAGTACCAGGCAGTTTTGACTACCATGGTGTTATAATAGGTTCTAAAATCAGGTAGTGTGAGGCCTCCCATTTTGTTCTTCTTGAGTAATGCCTTACTTATTCAGGGACTCTTCCCTTTCCATATGAAGTTGGTGATTTGTTTCTCCATCTCATTAAAAAATGCCGGGGAATTTGGAACGAGCTTGCATTGTATCTGTAGATGGCTTTGGGTAGAATTGACATTTTCACGGTGTTGAGTCTTCCTATCCATGAGCAAGGTGCGTTTTTCCACTTATGTAGGTCTCTTGATTTCTTGCAGTAGTGCCTTGTAGTTTTCATTGTAAAGGTCTTTTACATCTCTAGTTAGATTTATTCCTAAGTATTTTATCTTTTTCAGGGCTATTGTAAATGGTATTGATTCAGTGATTTCCTCTTCGAGGTTCTCTTTGTTGGTGTAAAGGAATCCAACTGATTTTTGTATGCTTATCTTGTATCCTGAAACTTTGCTAAAATCGTCTATTAGTTCCAGTAGTTTTCTTGTGGGTTATTTAGGGTTTTCTGTGTATAAGATCATATCATCTGCAAATAGAGATACTTCGACTTCTTCCCTACCAATTTGGATGCCCTTTATTTCTTTTCCTAACCTAATTGCTCTGGCTAGGACCTCCAGCACAATGTTGAATAAGAGTGGTGATAAAGGGCATCCTTGTCTGGTTCCCAT